>NW_010227243.1:0-5362 GCF_000690775.1 Eurypyga helias
TCTTGACCGTGGATGATATTCTCCTTTTTTTTGTAGGTGGTAAATATCTAATCCAGCATTAGAGGTTTCACAGACCCACTTACGTAATGAATTTCTGCATGGATAGAAAATCTTTCATGAGAGAAATTCCAGAAAATTATTAGTGCAGTACCTTTACTGCTGTGGTATGTAAGCTTCTCTCATTCTAGTCAACATTTTTCCTAAGTAGTTTTTCTCTTTATCAACGCTCTGAAGAAGAGCAGGATTGTTTTGGTTTTGCTTAGATTCTTGCTTCTTGATGTGAACTTACAGCACTAAAAAGATCAGATGAATATGTTGAATAGGAGTATAAGGTCTTGGAGTCTTTAGTGTTGTGGTTTTTTTTTTTTTTTTTTTCTTTTTCTGCAGGCGTGTATTGGGTTTGGGTGACAAGGTTTTGGTACTAGGGAGGTAGGTGTATTGGGTTTGAGTGACAAGGTTTTGGTACCAGGGAGATACAGGGTTGGCCTCTATGAGAAACTGCTAGAAGCTTTCCCTGTGTCTGACAGAGACAATGCTAGCCAGCTCCAAGACAGATCTGCTGCTGGCCAAGGCTGAGCCCATAAGCCATGGTGGTAGTGCCTCTGATAGTTCAGAAAGGGGAAACCTTAGTGTGCAACCACAGCCAAAGAAAGAAGTGAGAATATGTGAGAGGAACAATGCTGCAGACACCAAGACCAGTGGAGACAGGGAGAGACGGTGCTCCAGGCACCAGAGCAGAGGTTTTCTTCAGCCCATGGTAAGAGAGCAGGCTGTGCCTCTGCAGCCATGGAGTGTCCCTGTGGGTCCTGGAGTGTCCTGGAAGTTGGAGGGAATCTTGCATAAATTAGCTTATCCTCATATTGGAATGGTCAGTGTGCTTGAGGTAGAGTTGCTGGCAGTAATATTCATCCTAGTGTTTCAGAAAATTATTTGTTAATTTATTTACATATCGTGGAATCAGGGCATTCAGTAAGAAGGACTGAAATCTTGCGCTTTAATACCTGCTACCTAGAGGGCACTTCTATGGGCTTCTGGTAGTTCCTATCCCTGATTAAAGATATTTTAGAGTTCTGTACTAGTGGGAATTGCCAAAATGCCAATGACTTCATGGTTTATTTGCTAAATAATGAATAAAGAGCAGATCAATCCCTATTCTTTTTTTTTTTCTTTTTTTTTTTTTCTGTGCAGAGAGAACATAATATTTTAAAAATCAGGATCTACTACTTTTTTTTTTTTGAAAGTAAATGATCATAAAATGGTATTCTAAAAAGATTATTCTATTAAGAAATTCAAGTTGAAGATTTACCTTCAAATTATTGAAAGTGAGCAAAATTCATATTACAGTCTGCTGCAGTAAAAGTCTAAATCCCATCAGTATATATGTTGTAAATGATATATAATTTGATTTGTCAGGTTTTGTATCATACTGATAGACTTTACAGATCCATGCTGGAGTTCTGAGCCATATGTATTAGTTATCCTTAGTGCTGAAAAGTTGAAAACAGGATACTATATTTGGAGGAATAGTTGGAAGTGTCAGGACAAAACTGATAGAATTTTAGCCTGGCCAAATATATTCCTTTTAAAACACTTGAGATTTATTTCAGGAATAAATTTCCTTAGTTTAGAATGCATTTTACCTCAATTTTTGTTTATCTATTCCCGTCCTTTAGCTTACCAATAGGCAAAAAGAGATGAAAAGAGAATTATCTCAACAGTTATTGTTAATTGAACTTAGAAGAGTTATTTTAAAACATTTTCCACCTTCACTGTTATGATGAATTCAATGGTCAATAATTAAATTTATATACATATATTCTTCCTGCCTATTGAAAAGGAATTCCTTGTAAAACTGACTTTTGAGCACAGTGAACAGTGGTTCCATTCGCTATGTCTTGGTAGACCTAAGGCAGGCTAATGATCAAGGTGAAGTAAGCAGAAGAGTCAGTAGAATGTAGTATTGTGTTTTGTTTCCTTCCCATTTCTTTGAATTACTACAAAGCAAAGTAAAAATCGTTTGAGACAGATTGGACACTGCAAACAAAGAAACATCTGCATTTGTTCATTGCTGCCATCCTGTCCATTTGGCAGGCTTGATAGCTACTGATATGCTTGAACTAAAACAAAAGACTTCTGGCACTGAGTTTTTGTAATGAGTTTACAAAAAGGCTTCTTGAGTTGTCATACAGCCTTTCTACTTCCTGTAACTTCAAAGCATTTAATTTTATCTCTATGAGACTGTGTGTACTTTCAAAGCATCTTCTCTGCTTATTTCAAATCATCTCAGGAAGATGGGATTGAAGGGTGGGGTTTGTTACAGAGATGTAGAATACATATCTAGTACAAGATAAAAAATTGGTCTATCTATAGTTTAATCTGTCAGTTTCTGAAATTCTAACTTAGGATCAGTTTATCCTTTTATCATAATATCCTACAAGAAGAAACTGGGAATTTTTTCTTTGAGGTCTTTGGCCTCCTGTAGAGGATACTTATATAAAAAATGTCTAGGGGCTTTTTCTTTGCCTTTTTTGGTTGTTTGTTGGTTTCTTTGTTTCTGATTTTTTTGTTGGGTTTTTTTTTTTTGGTTTTGTTTTGTTTTCCTTTCTACTGGTCCAGTCCTATTTTGTTCCTCTTGTGTGAAGCAGCTCTGCAAGTTTCAGGCTCAAAATGCAAGCCTTAACAATTCAGTCCTGAGGCACTGAATACAATCAAATAGAAGATGGGCCATAAATTAAGAAGTCTGTAGAAAGGAACATAACTGGGTGCTACGCACAGTTAAGGCAGCAGGTATGTTTGACATGCATATACAATCTATTAGAGTATGAAGATAAAATGGGGTTTTAGAACCAGGAGAAACTAACTGGATTTCTGAGATAAGTAAAGGACCCAAGACTGGATCCAGAACTTTCCTAATGACATCTGATTAGACATTTAGTCCAGAATGTTTCATCAAACTTTGGCTCAGTACCAGTCACACACACACAGAAAAACACCCCAACTCATTGTCTAATGCCCAATGATAAGTTCAAGTTCTACTGTCAAAAATGAAATTATGACGCATTACATGAGGACAGAATGCTTCCTATCCATGCAGCTAAAGTCTTCACAGGATGCAAGATAAGCTTGTAGATCAAATGTTGATTCTTGTCCCAGAAGTTTTCTCCAAGATATGTTTAGTTTTAAGTGATAAGTTTAGGAGTCGAAACACACATTCATAATAACAGCTGCTTTTATAAGAGGGTAATTCTTTGACAAAAATATACATTCCTAATATACCCAGATATAATCTTGCAGGCCCAGAATAAGTTATTTCTCTTCTACTTTCTTACTGTTTAGATAAACACATGCATGCGTACTTCAACACTGTTAGGGAGATATTTCATTCTTGTCTGAGAGGGCTTAATGGCAGCCGAGTTGTCAAAGTTCAACGTAACCATTCCTCATTCCACTCACCTCTCCTTTTTATGTCTGTTTTTCAAGAGGGGTGGATTAGTCAGAAAAAAATGCAAAAGAAAAGGGTTTGAAAATGGTTTGGTATGTTTTTAGACTGTCATAGAACTGATGATTAGGTGAAACTACTTAGCAATCATTATTGTTGTATATTCTGAGGCAGAAATATTCTTGCAGTAGAAGCACACATTTTGAAAAAGGGAATCTAATTCCATGACCAATTGTGTGAGGTGTCTAGTCTTATTGCATAGGTCAGAAATTATCATCCAGCTGTTAAGAGAATAGAAAAGACCAAAAGAAAGTACTTTGTAGAAATTTCTTTGTACCAAAGAACTAGATAGATGGGCTTTTTTCCTTATTTAAAAATTGAATTCTTTTGCATGGACATATGCAGTATGAATAAAGGGTTGAGAACGTCTATGTGTCATCCCAATCTTTGCCTCTGAAACATAGCATGGTCTTTAGCAAATTTCTTCAATAAAAGGGGGTTCCAGCTCAGAAATCTAATAACTCAAGTATGTGAGTGCCTTATTAACACTGTAAGATTATATAGGATACATCAGACATTTTAGTGGCAAAATAGTTTTTCCCAAAACACTGGCCACTGGCAAATTTTAACTTTAACCTTACTCCAGTTATCTTTTCTTCTTCCTGTTTAAAGCTTGGATAATAGAATTTGCCCTTCTGTCTCAATGAGCAATGGGGACCTTAATGCAGTGCAGCTTAATCATACTGTGAAAAAGTGGTGTTAGGTATGACCAAAGAATTTAACTGCAGTACGGTATCAGCAAAACCACATGTCTAATGCCTGCAATAAGGTAGTAATTAACTATGAGACTGACAATCAAATCTAGGTGAACACTGACATTTAATTCCAGCTTCATTAGTTATGTTTCCAGCAGGAGCCATATAAAAACCATGCCTCACTAGCAAATCTACCAGAAATTTATGGTGCATCCACATCACAGCAGATAAACAGTGGGACTTGCAGTCTCACTAGTGTGCAGTCTCAAGTGGGAATCCAGATCTGGTTTGGTTCTCATGGGTAATGTAAACTAGTGGGTACAATATCTTCTGCTTATTCTGATTTAATCCCTCAGGTCTCATGTCCAACCTGTATTTTTCCCAATCTTCTCTTAATAGTGCATTGTTCCTTTTCTGCTTTGCAAAGCAGTGCCTTTTTTCCCTGCTTAATCTCCTTTTCCAAATTCCATACTCCAGCCTATAGTACTACAACTACTGCTGGCTTTTTGTACCCTTCCTTATTCCAAGGATCTTCATGTCCATCTTGGCTTATTTACTTCTTTCATTACTCCATATATATTTTCCAGCTTGCTTGCCAACACATTTGATTCCTGTGCTTGCTTCCAACACCTCATCCTCATTCCATGTTCTAGAAAACTATGTCATTTGTATCTGCTGTTTCCATGATCAGTTATACAATGAGGACTTAACCCAGCCTTTTAGCCCAAGAATTTTAAACATTTTTTGCACTTCTCGAACTGGGTTCCACTTGCCCCTGCCAATTTTAAAAGACACTTTCTATAATTCTTCCTCTCCCTAACATGTCCCCTGACTACTCAGCATATGAAATGTATGTTAAGCTGAAGAGTGACTGGGAGATACGTTTTCAGCTCGTGTTACCAGTGGGGGACTGAATTTTTTCCAAGTTGACATGAAGCCAACGCTATATGAAATCTTCAGCTTTGCTTGAATAGATCTAAGTTGTTTTGAGGACCATAATCTGGCCACCTGTAGAAACTATGGCAGGGGGAGAATTCTCAGAGTACACAAAATCACCTGAGATTTTATTGTCTGATGAATTAGACAAAAAAGAAACCATTAGCTTGGAAGAATGTTAATGTTACCCATATGCAGTAAAAGGTATTTAAATAAATATTCAAAATTCACA
>NW_010227244.1:0-12398 GCF_000690775.1 Eurypyga helias
CCCATTGTCGCCGTGTGCGTTCTGTGGCCCGACTCACCCCCCCAGGACCACTTCCTGCCACCCCCTTGGGAACAGCGGTGGGGGTGTGGGGGCATCGGGTCAGTGGGTAACCCCTGGGGGTCCGGGCCCGGTAGCTTCCCTGCGCCCGTCGTGCAGTTTTACCAACTGAAGTTACAAATGACGTCTTTTTGTGTTTAACTGGGCAGTTAACAAAGGCGAAGTGGACTGTCTGATCAGGCTCTTCGACACGCTGGTGGCCGAGTCCAGCATCCGCTCTGCTGCTGCGGGCTTTGACCGTAACATGTTCAGAGACACGCTGCACAGCGCGTTCGGCATGACAGATGACATGATCCTGGACAGAGGTGAGACTGACGGGTCCGAGGAAGGTATTTTGACCCAATGAGCACGCCTAGGCAAATCACAGAATGGTTTGGGTTGGAAGGGACTTTAAAGATCATCTAATTCCAACCCCCCTGGCCATAGGCACGGACACGCTCCGCTCGACCATGTTGCTCAAAGCCTCATCCACAGATACACAGATTGACAGAATGGTAGGGGTAGGAAGAGACCTCTAGAGATCACCCAGTCCAACCCCTCTGCCAGAGCAGGATCACCCAGAGTAGATCACACAGGAAAAAGTCCAGGCGGCTTTTGAAAGTCTCCAGAGAAGTAGACTCCACCCCCTCCCTGGGCAGCCTGTTCCAGTGCTCTGTCACCCTCACAGTGAAGAAGGGTTTCCTCATGTTCAGGTTGAACCTTCTGTTTCCGGTTTATGGCCATTGCCCCTAGTCCTGTCACTGGACACCACTGAGAAGAGCCTGGCCCCATCTTCCTGACACCCACCCTTTAGATATTGATAAGCATTGATAAGATCCCCCCTCAGCCTCCTCCTCTCCAAGCTAAACAGACCCAGCTCTCTCAGCCTTTCCTCATATGGAAGGTGCTCCAGGCCCTTCATCATGTCAGTGGCCCTGCGTTGCACCCTCTCCAGTAGTTCCTTGTCCTTGAGCTGAGGAGCCCAGAACTGGACACAGCACTCGAGGTGAGGCCTCACCAGCGCAGAGTAGAGGGGGGGCATAGCTTCCTTCCAACTGCTGGCCACACCCTTCTTAACGTATCCCAGGACGCCATTGGCCTTCTTGGCCGTGAGGGCACACTGTTGGCTCATGGTCATCCTGTTGTCCAGTAGGACTCCAAGGTCCTTTTTCCCCAGAGATGCCCTCCAAGAGAACAGCTGCCAGCCTGTACTGATCCATGGGGTTGTTCTTCCCCAGATGCAGTACTTTCCACTTGACCTTATTGAATTTCATTAGATTTATCCCCACCCAGCTCTCCAGCCTGTCCAGGTCATGCTGGATGGCCGCACAGCCTTCTGGCACGGCAGCCACTCCTCCCCGTTTGCTATTGTCAGGAACCTTGCTGGGAGTACATTCTATCCCTTCATCCAGGTCATTGGTGAATATATTGAGTAGGGCTGGACCCAGCGCTGACCCCTGGGGGACACCACTTGCCACAGGCCTCCAACTAGACCCTGCCCCATTGACCACAACTCTGAGCTCTTCCTCCAGCCAGTTCCCAATCCGCCTCCCAGCCCAATGATCTAGTCCACACTTCCTAAGCTTGGCTATGAGGATGCCATGGGACGAATAGTGCCTTCTCATCCCTGTCAGGACAACAAAGGAGGAGCTGCAGTCAGGAGCTGCGGAGTAAGGGATGTCTCTTTTCCCTTTATGTGGAATAGTTTCTCCTTAGTTCGGGATAGCTCACACTTTTACACGGGAGAGACCAGCCGGAGAGGCAGCTGTGCTATCGTGTGGCGGTCTCTATCCCAGTCAGGGTAGTGTCGTGACAGAAGAGGGCAGCATGGTGTCACTTGCCTCTTCCCCGGTGGCTGCACCGAGAGCTGCGGTCACTGCTGCTGGCAGACAGCTCTGCCCCGGGCTCGGGGGGCCCTGAGAGGCATTCTGTTGGAGTTCTGGCTGCCTCAGTTTGCAAAAACCAATCTTTTGTTTTCCACTTCCAAAATGCTTGTCTCTGCGTGTAGAGGTGTTCCTGTATTGCTTCTATGATTAGTTTCTCCAAGATACTCTGAGACAAACCCCGCTATTTAAAATCATCTTCTGCAGGCAAATAGGCCTTAGTGTAAAGGATATTTGTTTGTTTGGCTTACATCTGCATGGAAGCATACTTCCTGTAGTTAAGTCAGGAAAGCAACACATCAAACAAAATGTCTTATCCCAGCAGGATTCTGGAGTGGAAGATCAGTAAACTAAGCGGCAAAATCTCCTTCATTGTTACATCTTAGAAAGAGTCAAGAAGGGTAATCATACCTTGGTGAAAACAGAGAAACATCTTCAGAAAATAATGCTTTTATATTTTCTTTGAACTTAAGAAGACATTCCTTTGTTCGTATTTCCCTTAAATTTAAAATGTATCCAATACGCTTCCCAGTGTTCCGCACTTTTGATAGAGACAACGATAGCTGCATCAGTGTGGTGGAATGGGTGGAAGGCTTATCGGTATTTCTTCGGGGGACACTGGAAGAAAGGATTAAATGTAAGGTTTGTCTGTGTGCTAGTGTTTAGTAGTAATCATTGAATGTGTGACTATTAAATTACATGTTGCTTCTGTTATAATTTAGTAGTTACTGTTATAAAGTATTTGGTAATTGAAGAGTTGTCTTCTGTATCGTTTGATGCAATGAAGCTGAGTTCTGAAACAGCTTCTCTGAGACAGGTTTTTCTGTGTTCACTGCTGTTAGCATATCTGCCACCTCAGATGCTTGTTGCTTATAAAACCCAGCATTTGTTCTACAGTGTAGAGTTTTGACAGAATGTGGTTTTGTATTCACACACAAAATCAGAAAGAAGCAGATGTAGCTTGAGGCTGATTCTGGCTGCATAACACAATCTCAGGCTAACCAAGACCTGTGCCAGCGTTCATTTACTGGCACAATGGGGACACAGCTGCAGTTGCATTAATTCCAGCAGTTCTTCAGCATAAATGGAAAAACTGAGTCTGTAAGGTGGTCCTGAGAACCTCCACAGTAATGATGGAGAAAGATAGGGGAGAAAAAATAGCAAGAACTCTAGAATATTAAGAAGCAGGGGAAGAAAAAAAAGGTCATGTGGGAAAAAAATAGTAATAGAAAAAGGAGAATGAGAGCATGTTGTTTCCATAATTCCCAGGTTGCAGCATCAGTCATCCCTAATGCACTATATATATTCATCTGGAATGTGGCCTGGGATGTCACTGGGATTGTGCCCAGGATGTAATGCGGTACAGCTGTGAGTAGTAAAATACGCAGACGTGGTGTAAAAACTATAGAATATACCGGTGTGTAGGATACAGGGTACTGTCTGTCAGCAGTGTATGCCATAACTGTACTGTAGACACAGTCTTTGTCAGGAAAAAAGAAACCCTTGTATTCCAAATCTGCAAAGCTTTGTTTGTTTAAATACATTTTGTGAAGGGTTATAAAGGTTGTTATGGTTGTAGATTTCTTGATTCCAGCAAGGTAGAAAAAATTAGAAGAGGAATTAGGCAGATGATACTCAAAATACTGTGTTACAGGGATTTTATCTTTGCATTAAGGGATACTTCAGTTGTCTTTTCTGTGCTAGTACAGCTCAGTCTTCCTTTTCTAACCCAGCTTCTGAAAGAACAAGGATGAGTTTTGTAGGTGCAAAGTCCTGATATAGACAGCTGGTCCCTGCTGTGGGAAACTGAGCTTCTAAACCTTGTCTATATTCTAAACAGACACCTTCAGAGAAGTTAAGATCTGTAAGTTAGTATGGTGTCTGTAAACTGGAGTATTCATTTGAGCAGGAATAGATTTTAACTATGAAGGATAAATAGGCAATAATTGACTAGCATGTGTATCAGAATGTGATGCATATATTTCATATATAAAGATTATATATGATGTGGTTCAGTAGATAGGCTGTACAACATGCAATTCACATTTTCTGTCTATAGGTAAGAGACAGCTTTAATATAATAAAGTGTGATATAATTTGTATGAACTTTAAATTGATTTATCTTTCAAAAAGACTGTTTTGAGGTTTATGACCTGAACGGTGATGGATACATTTCAAGAGAGGAAATGTTTCAAATGCTGAAAAACAGCCTTCTCAAACAACCATTAGAAGAAGATCCTGATGAGGGAATTAAGGACTTGGTAGACATAGCACTGAAGAAAATGGCAAGTACTTTCTCACTGTAATACTTAAGTGCCTTTCAAACATTCATTAACTGAATGCTAGAACATTGCGACGAGGTAACAAAATACCGTGTCTGATTTCCTGTGGGATTCTGAGCTACGGAGTTAGTTATGTACTTGAGATAAACAAGACTTCTAAGGAAAGCCAGAAATACAATCCAGATCTAATGACTCCTAATCCAGTATCCTCACATGAAACTGTTAATTTATTATGTGAGTGTATTACAAATGTTATGTATAATCTAGCATGTGTATGTGTGCATACACACATGCACATGCCCAGTCAAAACAAAAGCCCAGTCGAAAGTGGAAAATTCCAAAGCATATGCTGCGTTTTTTCCAGCATTAGACATCTGCAGTGGCTAAATGTTACTGAGTACATTTGTGTTTTATCAACTGATCATGAAATGTCTTTACCCAATCTATATATTCTGCTAGAATAGTAACCTCAAGGTTATTAATGTAAAACTTGTATTACTGTGATTAAGCTAGGATATCCAGATCAGCCAGGGACTCTGTTTCAACATTTTCATCAAATGAAGAAATACAACCTCCAATCCTATGGTGGTGTTCAAAAATCTCACTTAAAATCAGCTCTTGAATCCCAACTCCCTTTATTTAATCCCATCTTCTGTTTTCCAAACCCACTCCTTTTGCAGAGCCTCTGCTGAAAGGTCCATCTGACCCTTAGTTCTTGACAACACCGAGTCTGCTCTCACGCAGTGGGCAAGCTGTGACTCAGCAATTCCTTCTTCTTTGGAGCACCTACACATGCAGCTTGCCTGCCGGTTGCATCCAAAATGAACACCCTCGTGTTCTGGGCAGTTGATCGGTGGGCTGTGCTAGTCCAAGTAGAAGCACTGTGCTCCAGACATAATCTATCTTCCTATGTGTAAGAACATATTAGAAACTAATCGTGCACATAATTCTGTTTCAGCTTTTCCATGACAACTTAATGAAGCCATGATACATGATTAAACAATGTCCAGATCTGTTGTGGCTGCTGGGCAGTTGTCTGAGTAGGATATTGCTGTCCACCTCAAATAACTAACGAATTACTAGATATCCAAAAACGCGTTTGTGGAGTCCATCACTCAAAATTAGTCGCAGTTGCCTGTAGGTACCATGGTGTTGTGACTGAGCATACATCCAGCCCCATCATACCGTTCTCATGCTTGAAAGTGTTTGTCATGAACGTGCTCATGCCCTGCCTCCCTTGTGCTGAGGAGGGTAAAAGGTGTAGGGTACCCAGCCACTTCAGTTTCTCTGAAGCATCCAGTGGCAGGTTTTCCTGCTCAGGAATCTCTGTCTACACAGCTCCTTGCCTCTGCTTTTCTTGCCGGTGCTCCCTGCATGCTCACCAGCTGTGATGGTTCCATGGCTTGATCTTCAAACATTTTGATTTGGCCCTCTGCCTTCAACACTAGCCATATGCACCCATCCGTCTTCACTTAAAGCCTTTGTTTGGTATGGTTTAAAGCTCACCATAGTGTTTGGTGATGTCTTAAGCTGCCACATCAGTAGAAACAGGAAGTTTTCAAATTGCAGAAATACTAAAACCATAAGGATGCTTTTTCTGCCCCCAGAGGAATATTCTGCTGTGCTGATTCTGCAGGATGAGAGAAGTGGGCTGACATCAGCACCCAGAAGGTGCTGGATGTGAAAGAAAGAGGACAGAGGTGTGCCTGTACTATAGAAACCGCTAGGGTAAAGTATTTCCAGCCTTAGGAATAGGATGTAGGTGCAGTCTTCCAACCCCGTCCACTCTGTGAATCTGTGACTACAGCTACAGAATATATCCTAACATTTTCTCCTACTTTTAATTTATCTCAGTCCAACTGTGTTTGAGATTGGTCCATGCAATGCTCAGCCTCTTTCCACGTTAAAGTTTTGCCTTATCTGGAATTCTGTTAGCAAAGCCATATGAGATTGTTGAGCTCGCTCCACCCTTTGTGCCTTAGGTACAGGCAAAATCACACAGATCTTGTCTGAGCAGAGACTGGTGGCCCAAAGAAAACGACCTGACTAAAAATAGAATCCATGTCAAGAAATTACCTGTTAAACAAAAATACCATTACTACAGGTAACTGTCCTTTGCTGAAGAGTGCCCCTCTTGGTTTCGTAGGACCACGACCACGATGGCAAGCTTTCTTTTACGGACTTTGAAAAAGCAGTCAGAGATGAGAATCTTCTCTTAGAAGCCTTTGGACCATGTTTGCCAGACATAAAGGTACATCAACCTCGAGTTAAAAAAAATATGCAAACACTCTCTGTACTGTTGTTAAGGAGCTGTGTGTGTTACGCTATTAACTGTCATGACACGGGGTCTGCTGAGGTCAGCTGATACACGCTTTGGCTGTGAGATACACACGTGCAGCGTTCCTATCTACCTTTCACAGCGCCCGTGTTTCATCATGCTGTCCAACGCTGGCACCAGGGAATATAAGAACACACAGTTATTCCAAGTTTGTCTGTCCCGGGGCAGCAGTAGAATGAATGATCCTCAATGAGCACCCTCTCACACTAAGAAAATGAGACCGTTCTCTTGAACTGTGTATCTGACAGCTCTCCAGGAATGCACCTTCTCTTTCTTCAGTACCACTAGCAACGCTGCCATCACCTCGCTTACAGCCTCTTTTGGGAGAGGCCGGTGACTTGCTGAAAGAAATACCTCAAGAGTGTTGTTCATCTCAGAGAGTGGCACTGCTGGTTTTTAATTACAACTAACTGGGCTTTATTTCTTAGCAATACATCTAATGCAATTCAGATTATCTTTTTTGGAAGATGCTAATTCAGACCATGCTCATTTCCTCAGTTAAGTTCAACTGTGGAGAGTGTTTCTGCTCAGTAATAATATTTTTTTTCCTAATCCCATAATCATTATTCTGATTGAACTGCGAATTTTTAAATACTGCAAGTTGTGCCTTCATAGAGATGGTGAAACAAAATTCTGAAATACATGAAGCCATTCCTAGAAACAGAAAACTTGTCTAAGACAGCTGGAAACCTCCACTTCCTGCCATCTCTCCTACCTGGTAGGCTGGAGGACAGGAAGAGAGTCTTGCAGCCGTGATTGCAAGTTGTATTACATCACCTCAGCTGCAAGGCAGCTGCTGCCAAAAGGCCAAACTTTTGGCAGACTGTCACAAGATTTTCAAGGGTCTGGGAAAAGCCCAGTAAGTACTCTGGTTTTTACACCAGTGAAAAGGTTTTTAAAAACTTCTGAACAGACCTGCGTCTACTGATCAGCACAGACAGCAACTTGCTTCCTGTCAGTGTTGGTGATAAAGCAGGTGCACAGTTCAGGGTGATCATGGCAAAAGGTGGAAAACTCAGCTTGTTTCTTGCTTACAGTATTTGTACACTCTCTTCTGTACCCTACCCAGCTGTTGCCTTTTTACTAGGTCTCTAGTTTCACTAGGATTAAAAAGAGAACCCTATTTACACATCCTTTCAAATCCTAAAAGCAATAAATAAAATTTTGGCTATGAGCTTTATGTGAAGTAAACCCCTAGTTTACTAGCTTTCCCACTGGGGTGATGTTGGGGAATTTTAATTGTACCCCCTTGGCACAAATTAAACACTCATTTCTACTTAAAAGTATACTTTAAAAAAACAGAATAAACACTGTATTGGACAGAGTTCTACCACCATAAGCAGTTCTAGGAGTCGTCCGTAAAGATGCCCCGTGAGCCAATTCCATACATACACTGCCAGTGTCAGCAAGGGGCACCTTAGCCCTGCACTGGGTTCATTCCCCCAGTGCGAGTTCTGCAGCCCAAAGGTGGCCCCTAAGTGCTCCCACTCCGTTACAACAGACTGTTACTACGCAACGCTGCGGGTGTTTCTTATCACCCCAGGAAACTTCACTCCTTTACATTAAGTCCTCTCAGTCTCTGGCATTCCAGCTTGCAACCAGTTTAACTCACTGGGCAGGCAGGCCCTCTTGCCATCCCTGCCAGATAATTCCTTGGTCACACATTGCCAGTTCCCATCTGAGTTTCCCACTCAGTGCTAACTCTGGCTGGTCTCTCAGGGATGACATCATTAATGCTATACAATTTACCTTTTCTAAGCTACAAGGCAAGAAGTAGCGTAAGGACTGTCACTGCTTATGCATTTTAGTTTAGCATCTTTTCTGATTCAATTAAAATCTTTTAGTTAACTGAAAATTAACTACTTTTTTTCCCTCCCTTTGTAAACAGAGCAGTATGGCATTTGAACAGAAAACCTTCCGGGAAACTCATAAACTGTAACCCCAGATGGAATACTGGCATAAAAGTTTTTCTCTTCACCATTCTTCATGGTAAAAACAGGAGTGACTAGAAACTAAGTTACTGTAAAAGCTACTGAATAAACGCAATTTGCTTCTATTACTCCACCTCATTAGAGTTCTTTGTGAGAAACATCATAGATATTAAGTGTTATAGTATGTGGTGCACAGGACAAGATTGCAACAGTAACATATTAAACTGGTTTGTCCACTGCAGGAAACAAACTGACGCAATTTTGAACAGAGAATTGCCTGAAAATGCAATATAAAATAGTTTTATTTTTAACATAAAAACATACTTTAAACTACATCCTTTGAAAAAGGACTGTTGGAAGATGCTGCCAGCAGTATCTATATTCTTCTTCTCTGCTTTACAAGTGGTTTGGCTGGGCTACTCTCTGGCTTTTCCACAGATGTTCTTGAAACAGAATCTGCTACCTAAATTAGAGGGAAAAAAAGAGATTGTAGTGAAGTGTAGCCACTCCTTTTTTATGCTAGTTTTAGAGCAGGGCCATGTCTTCAACATTTGAGTGTTTGGGATATGTTACTGTAATCACACTCATACTGAATTTTCCTGTAGAAAAAGGGGGAAAAAATAACACCAAAGACAGCATTAAACAGAAAAGAGGTGAAACGTAGAAAACAGAAGTGTTAGCAGTACCATTTTTGTATGTTAACCACACAAACTGATTTCAGATACTGGGTAACAGCATGTTACGTATCATCCCCTCTCCCTAGTAGGGATGTTTTCATAGTAAGGCTCAGTGTGCTTTTTAAGCTCAGGTATTCCAGGAAGAAAAGGAAAGGGAAAGGAAAAGTGTTTTCACACATATTTGAGAAATGCATTTAATGTAAGGGGGTGCTTATTATCAGTTTGACTGGAGATAAGCTCTTGCAAATCAGTCTTGTTAGTCATAGCCAAGGGAGCTTTTTCAACTCGTAATCTAAATGGAAAGTTATATTAGGAGTGTTTGACCTGCTAATTGATTAATATCCTCCACAAAAGGTTCTATCGCTTAAGCCATGCCTCTCAGCATAGAATCTGCGGTACCGGACATCTTTTAATGCCATAGGAAGTGTTGGAGCAAAATTACACAACTCCAACTCCATTATTTTTCACTCCCTTTCAGTCAGAAGCCAGACACAAGTACCACATTGGAGTCAGCAGGACAAGCTCCAAAGCTATCATGCCTCCCCACATGGAAAAAGTGTAGTTTACTAAAATCATTCAGGACCATGCAGGGACACTGGAACACCTTCTGAAGTGCAGCGTAAGAGGTGAGGCGTGGAATGGCCTGCAGTACTCTGCGTTACGAAAGAGCTGAGAACTGTAGCTTTGGGTGGCAAATAAACTGGTAGTACTGAATAAGGGTCGAATCAAGCTATCTTAGGGTCTCTGGTTTTATAAATAACAAGAACATAATATGTATGTTTGAAAATGGAATGATCGGAACTTTCAGAACCCATACCTCTTTCAGTTTATTTCGAATTAATGTGGCTGAAGTATTCAATGACTCATCATCCATATCCACTTTAGGTATTTCTGGAAGCTGTGGACCAATAATGACTTCAGTATTGTCCACACTTGTTCCAACGAGGGAGAACTTGTTGCCTTCTTCTCTCTTCCTCTTACGTTCTTGCAAGTGAGTTGTACGAGGCATAAACCTATCGATCCCATTATCGATCGGAACCGTTCTTTGCTGCATTAAGGAAGGTGGTGGAGTACGTCCTCCCGGATGTACACTTACAGTCAGGGATGGGTTTTGACCAGAGTACCCAGAAGTTTTAGCACAGTCATTATTGTAGTGGGGAAACATCAACAGGCTCGGATTATGACTCCCAGACAGATACCCCATGTCGTGGGATACCCCGGGAGAACTTGTGAAGCACGATGTATCCCCGTTACTGACTGCACATGAGCCTGACGTACTCCATGGACAGCCACGCTGGAAGTTCCTAGAGACCGTCTTCTTCGGTCCCTCTACTTTCTTTAACACAAAGCAATCTTCAAAACAACAAAAAAGTAGCTTCACTATTTTATGTCATTAGTAGTTCTAACACATAAGAAAAATCACATTTTGTGCAATTACAGAAGAGACAACAATGACATGAGATGCTAAGATTCGATAGGAAATTTAATTACAAACCTCTTTGATTTGTTGCTTTTGCGATATACTTCCTTCTATCCTGCAACTTCTCTCTAGTTTCTTGGACTGTTTCAAATTCTGGAGCATAGCAGACGTGCAGCAAACTACCGAAGAAACTTCGTTCGTCCATTTTTTTCTTGGCCACCCTGAAGGGAATTAAAATATATTGGCAAAACTGCGGATTTGACTTCAGCTCTCTAGAATCTTAACAGGTTGGAAAGAAAGAGGGTGTAGGAGATTAAGACAGCAAGAGGCAGTAGTGCCCTGTCCAATACCTTGCACACTGCAGTTTCTGGAATTTTATAAGATAAACTTCAGTAAATTGGTCTGCTGGATATTCATCCAGAGCATGATACTCTTCAATGGCACCATATAACGCAAACTGTTCGACTAATTCCTTCATAACACCTAACGCAGGAACTCCTTGGATTAGTAAATAACGAGATTCCAAGTTGATAGTATAAACCTGAAAGAAAAAAAAAAAAAAAAAGAGTATCCTAAAATGTTCACATTCTCGCTTTACTGCAAAAGTACAGAATTTTCTCTATGTTTTCTGTTCCTCAAATCCTCTCAGGATGCTGAAAATTCCTCTGTACTTTGTTTTGACTTTGGACTCTTACAGGAGAAGTAAGTGCAGTTATCTGAGACCTCTTCCTCACTGAGCACAAACTGAACTCGGGCTTCTTACTCAAAGCAGAACACAGACTAGAATTGACTCTTCTGCACCAGGTCAGAGGACCGCCATCTGCTGAGTAAAACCTCTGTGTCTCCAGCCAATTTCCTTGCAAGACAGACTACTAACCAGTTAATTCAAGGCACTGTCAAAGGAAGACGAAACACTAACACCTGTCTTGTTCACAGGCAGAGAGCTCATGCACGTACAACGCAGGGAGGGAAAAGAAACAAGTACTATGATTCGCTGGGGCAGACTGTTTCTGCAAAGCTGTCTGCTCGCTACAGTGATCCAACAGCCTAAGTTTTTCAGACAGATACAAGCAACAAAAGAAACCAACCACTTTTCTGCTTTGTGTAACGGCTGCCACATAACACGGGCTCAAAGGAAAGTTCTGTGACAGCCCACAACATGTATCAGGTAGCTAAATGATAAGAACAAGGGGAAATCGTTCTGATTTTGTTAAAAATAAAGCCCCAAAACCCCACCACATCCTTCTCAAAAACCAGAATATGCAGGACGAAGAGGGAACCACTCTGGAAACCAGCTCCCAAACTGCCATCATAGAAGATACTCTGCACACAGGTCACATAAACTGTGTGGTGGCAGCTTACTCCTACCCACTCTCTTTCTGAAGTCGACCCTAGAAGGTGCCCACACAAAACCCAAATCCAGCAGTGGGCAAGGCCCACGACAAGCGGACTTATTCCATCTCCTCCGGAGCTGCTGGACGCCTGAGCAGCCTTGTGCACAGGAGCCCTGCCGAGTGCTGCGGCACTGCGTACCTAACCGCGCGTCGGCTACTAACAGCACCATTCAGCTCCGCGCGCGCCCGTGCACAGCTCAATCTCCGCTTTTATGTTTTGCATAGAACTGGCCTACTTGTGCTACGTGGATCTCTGAAGCGATTAATTTATAGAGTGCAACGCGGGAGGCAGATTTACCAGACCCTGCTCCAGCTACTCCTTCCGGTGTCTACTGCCCGCCTGAGGCCACGCTTTGATGTGCCCCGGCTGCAAGGGGAGAAGAACCGGAAAAGCTCCGGAACAGGGACAAATGCTAGTAAAGGAGAGGAGGCGGTGA
>NW_010227245.1:0-12654 GCF_000690775.1 Eurypyga helias
CTGGCTGAACCCAGCACAGTGTGTCAATCTTCTGCTGGAAGGGTTTTAATAAGTGCAAAAAAACTTTTTTAGTCCTCTTAAATCCTTGTTTCCTTGTCTAAAGCTGACCCCAAAACCTTTCAGGTTCTCTCCTCTGTAATCTTAAAGAGCACCAGATCCTTTTCTTTGTCATTCTCTCAAAGGTATCCAAGTGGTACATTCCCCTCTTCAGGACCCTCTTTATGTTTTAGCTCCTTTTGATAGATGAAGTAGATGATGCATTTGGGATTCATTTATAAGGTTCAAAATTTTTTAGATACAACGTCTGTTTTGTTAGAACAACATACACCATCCTTTGTGTTGGGGGAGGAAGGGAATATTGGGCTATTGCAAACTCTCTGTATAAAGGGGAAGCAGTCATTCCTCTGAGGTCAGAGTCCAGGGGATCTGGACTTTGTTCATTTGCTCCCACCTGAAAACAGGGAATCAGGAAACATAAACACCTACAAGATTAAAGTAAAATCTAACCCTAGAGAAACAGGCCTGGATATTTACTCACACTAATCTAACTCTGGATTAGTCCTACGCAACACACATTGGAGTTTACCAGCAGCTACTGCTGTTCATGTTACTGTGGAGCGAGGGATCTACCATGTTAAGAACTGCTTTTTCAACAGAAAACTAAAAATCAGACATGAAATCATACTCAAGGAAGGATATGGGATAAGAAGACAATGTTATTTTACCATGAGAAGAGCAGGAATCTTTATATGAGGGGGTGTACTGGAGAACGTCAGGTATGTACATAAAATATAAGGTTATTGCAACAAACCCAAAATATTTTGCTAATCTTTGAGGAGAAATCAGTGTGAAAAATTCATCATTGCAAAGTCAACTGGCCCTGTCATGTCTGTTGCTCAATCTACTTGACCCAGCCCATGATAAAAGGAAAGGCGAAAGAGATATTGGTTTCTGATGGACTTTCCCTGGAGAACCTGTTGCCAGGGGAAAGGTCTGGCTCAGCAGGGGGTTTGCAGAGCTGTTCAGCTGGGTGTCTGCGGAGTGCACACAGGGAGCACAGACATTTACAGCTCTCCCTTCTGTGAATTTGTCTCTTCTCTTCCTTATCCATTGCTTTGTAGGTCCAGTCTGTTGGGCTTTAGCTCCATTTGATCAAAGTTCTTGCAGTGATCTGGCTCATCATAAACCTGTTCATTCTTATTTTGGCTGCTCCGTCTTCTACCAATATCACATTGCTGTCACTGAGTCTAGATACTGACTAGGAACAAAAAACAAAACCAAAATAAAGCACTAAAGGTGAGACTTGAGCAGTGAACTGCCTCCACCTGCTTTTCAGAGTTGATGCAATTATATGACAGCACGCTGCAGCCTCTCTCCTGCTCCATGACTCATCTGTCAGACCCTGATTTGCCTGGGGACAGGTAGGAGAGATGCTGTAGCACGGGGCTGCAGACAGGCAACATCTCCCTGTTCATGGGACTCAGGCCTCAAAGCCATGTTCCTTTGTTGCACCCAATTCCAGGCTCATTACCTAGGCATGCACCAGATGTGCGGTCTACTTTAGGAATTTCACATGCTGGGATTGGATAAGTTTGAGAAGCCAGAGAGCAGAATGAGCATTAGGGACAGTAGATAGAGACTTACATAAACATCATCGGACAGAGACGAGAATGGTGTCTTCTGCTTTCAGAGAAAGCAGCTGGAATCAAGCCCAGAAATTTTCTGTAGCTATCATAACTCAGCCACACAGAACAGAAAGATGTAAAAATGACACAGTACTAAAATGAAATAAGTGCACTAGTTTGGGTTAAAATTGCACTGGGAATTACAATTTCAAATTTTGTTAGCTGAGTGTGCTTCAGCTTGAGCCACAAAGCTCTCTCTCCAAGATTGAGATCTGTAGCCTATCCTTGGAAAAATATGTGTTTCCCACTGGCTTTACTGAGAACTTTTCTTTTGGATCCATGGACAGCACACAGCCCTCAGACCTTTCAGGTGGTCTCTCTGAGAGTGGTTTGTATTATCGTATGGAATGCAGTATCACTGTATCTTAAGTCCTTATGTTCCTTGCTGTCCTCAGGAGATGCTCTCTGCCTTCTCTGAGTGGATGTATTTCATGGTGAGAGCACAGGTCCTAATACAAAGCAGGCAAAATCCTCCACAGCTCTCTGCTTGTCTGTAACCAGTTGCACTCTTGCAAGGTGAGTATGGAAGGCTGCCAAATCCCAGTGGTTGTCTTTCATACCCTTATTATATAGGTTATTACAGTATTTACAAGGCAATGAAGCTATCAGATATATAATATCAGCTTAGGGCTGTATGTTTGCTTCAAGAACCAGTTTAACAATAGCTTGTGCTTATGTTTTTGATTAAGAGTTCAAACTTAAATGTTGAAAGAAAAGGAAATGCAGAATAGGCATGAGCATTTGCTGTTACAACTCACTGTGATCCTGTTCACCACAGTGGTGCTAATGCTAAATTTACATGGAAGCTATCTGTCTCCAGGAGCTGGTGGCTAGCAGAATAGTATGAAATAGTTATACTGATGTTATCTCTCCAATAATATTTTAGAGAAAAAAGACAAAAGGGCAGAGAGTCTTTAAGAAGATGCTTTATCAGCATGGACTTAGACGATTGCAAACTAAAACTGGGGTACCAGAATATGTTTGGTAAGCATATTTTTGCCTTTTTAGGGTGGTCAAAGATCATTTGCTCTTTGCAGTAACTTACTGAAAGGAATCTAGAAGCACAGAATACTAAATTATCAGTGTAGTACAAGGTTATGTATTATTTACAAGCACAGTGTGAGCTGTCAGGTCAGTTAAATCAATTATTCACCATTTGTTCAATTTAGCTTTGTATAAATCTTCATTTTCTCACTCAGCAAATTCCAAATTTACTACAAAGCCTTATGCCATGTCTGTAATGAGAACAGACTGAAAAGTATAAAAAGGCAGACAGCTTACTAAATTTATAAGTAATTGCTTGAAAAAAATGATCAATGTCTACACTTTGCTTTATTTTATCTGGAGTGTGATTTTTGTGCATAAATCATACATGAGATATATATATATAAATTTACATCTTGAGACAGAAGTAGTCAATTCCATCCATTTTTTTGACTGTTACATACAGTAAGAGATTAAGGTGTTCCCGTAAGACTGAGTAGAGGAGGGATTCACAGACTTTTGAGGTTAGAAAGGACCGTTACAGACTGTGACTGCTTGGGCCACATACATCATGAAACTTCACAGAGGAACAACTGCAACAAGCTCATGTCTTCTGACTGAACTAGACCATATTGGAAAAACTTTCTCCCTAGTTTGGGTGTAACTTGCTCCTTCACATCAGTGGAAATATGTGTATAGACCAAGGTAGAAAAGAAAAAATGGCTTACTTGTTTAATCAGACAGCCAGCAGTCAGGCTAAGTCCAAAGACTGGTCTGTTGCATGATGTACAGCTGGAATGCATTGTTAGGAGAAGCTATTTGCATTACAGATCTAAGCGCAGTATTGTTCAGGAAGCATGG
This sequence comes from Eurypyga helias, assembly GCF_000690775.1. Classification (NCBI taxonomy): domain Eukaryota; kingdom Metazoa; phylum Chordata; class Aves; order Eurypygiformes; family Eurypygidae; genus Eurypyga; species Eurypyga helias. Next base: position 3,531 of record NW_010227245.1, read on the forward strand.
AAACTGTGAAATTATCTACTTTATGCACCTCAACTTTGTCCAAGAAAATAATCAGCTGAGAATTTAATTCAATTTCTCTTTTTTCCATGCCTGGCCTTTCCTGACTGAACCCTACCTATGTCAATAGATTGAGAAAAGGAAAAAAAATAATGTATGAAAACAACTGATTTATTGTTTTATTGATTAAAGATTATCATTCATTAGCTGAGCAATGGGAGCTGGCTCTATACAATTCTACTGTATCTCACTTTTGACACAAAGTGTGTTGGCTCAAACCACACAAAAGCTCAGTTGTAAGGTTAGTCTGTGTTTTTTGCAGTGGTCACTACTTCATTGATTCCCATAGTGGTCATAGTTTATTCACTGAAACGTGTATAATGAGGCCTCTAGTGTACTAAATGAGATTCTTTTTCCCTCTTTTTCCTCAGTGCTTCTCTCTTGACCACAGAATTTAGCTATGAGAAAACGTTAAATCATGCCTTCCTTTTTCCTACCTATGTTCAAAATCTGAGATGAACAGGGTGTTTCAAAGGAGCAATCATAAGAAGGTCTAGATTCTGCATTTGTTTAAAAATTGTAGGTTACAGTTTTACCCCCAGCTCCTTCAGAGAAAATTTTCCAGTTGTATGTACACTGAATTAGGCTGGGGTAGCTGAATTGTCATTATGGAACACAGCTGTCCTCAGGAACTGTCCTTGTCGCTGAGTGCTTTGAATGCGAGTTGTGTTAGAGTAGAAAATGGAAGAAAACATGGCATTGAGCAGGAGAATTGTAACACTTGGAAGATATCCCCAGAACAACAGGGAGAAGAAACATAGCTGAAATTCTTGCATTTCATTCACACCTGATTCTATTAAATCCGAAGTTAAATCCAAAGTTTAGAGACAATGTAACAAGCAAATTACGCAATCACCTTTGTCAGCTGGGAAAGGACATGAGACTTGCCAAAAAAAGGTGACGTAAGTTTAGCTGAAAGGATGCATATGTCTTCTCAAAATCCTTCCATTTCTGACTATCATAATTTCTGTTGATCCCCAAGGCTTCTTACCACCCAGAATGATATTTTTTGAAACAAGGGTGATTTTGTTTCTGTACAGTGAAGTGGGGATGGTTGGGGACCACCTGAATAGAAGTGACAGGTGCCCAGGTGGCCAAGAAGGCCAATGGCATCTTGGCTTGTATCAAAACCAGCGTGGCCAGCAGGTCCAGGGATGTGATTCTCCCCCTGTACTCGGCACTGGTGAGGCCGCACCTCGAGTACTGTGTTCAGTTTTGGGCCCCTCACTACAAGAAAGACATTGAGGTCCTGGAGCGTGTCCAGAGAAGGGCCACAAAACTGGTGAAGGGTCTGGAGAATATGTCTTATGAGGAGCGACTGCGGGAACTGGGCTTGTTTAGCCTTGAGAAGAGGAGGCTGAGAGGAGACCTGATCACTGCCTACAACTCCCTGAAAGGAGGTTGTGGAGAAGTGGGTGTTGGTCTCTTCTCCCTAATGACAGATGATCGGACGAGGGGGAATGGACTCAAGCTGCGCCAGGGGAGGTTTAGATTGGATGTAAGGAAGAAGTTCTTCACCGAAAGGGTTATCACACACTGGAACAGGCTGCCCAGGGAGGTGGTGGAGTCACCATCCCTGGATGTGTTTAAGAGACGGGTGGATGAGGTGCTGAGAGATATGGTTTAGTGGTGGACAGATACGGTTGGACTGGATGATCTCTAAGGTCTTTTCCAACCTAGTGATTCTATGATTCTATGATTCTATGACAGCAGCTCAGTCTGTCTACTGCATAGCAGGCAGATATTGCCAAAGGTGAGAGATGGATGCTCCACAGCAAAAAAGTAGCTGGAGGCAAGAAGTGAAGTCATTGCTCCTCCAGATCTTTCTGTGGCTTGTCAGTCTGTCCTTGTGGTCAATGAGACTGAAAGGCATCAAATGGAATGAGCCCTTCACTGCTACACAAGAGGCTGCTTTCAGCATCACACAGTTATCACCTTACTGTGTGACTGAAACGTGAATAAGCCTCATAATTTACAGACGTGCACTTGGAAAACATAAATCATTAGACTCCCAAATCTTTCCGTGGAGAGAAGTGTTGGAGAGGTGTTTTGGAAGAGGTGTTGGATATTCAAAATTCATCAGAGCCTCTACATTTGTTAGAGGATCCTGGCATAGAGAGAGGTCTTCAACTTAAATCGTGGCTGCTGTTCTGTATTTACTGGGTTAGTAATTTCTCATTCCTGAGTAGCCACTTAGTTTCTTTGTGCCTTTTATTTCCTCATCCACAAGGATACAGTATCTCTAACAGATAAGGGCATAATATTTTCAAAGTATTCTGAAATATTATTTTAAAGTTTTGCATTTCTCTGGTTTTAAACCTAGGGTATTTGGGAAAAACAAACAAACAAACAAAAAACCACAAAACAAACAAAACACCCCCCCCCCACATTAGATATCCCAACAAAATATCAAAAGCCACCCTTAGAAAAACAGGTTAATGAAATTATTAATTCTTTAAAAGCCCACCAGTTTAGTTAGTTTTTGAAGTCACTTGCTCCAGAGAGGCCTCCTGCAATATTTTTATACCATGAAAATTAGCATGTCAGAACATGTTGCAAGTCTGATGTTTTTTCCCTGTCTATCCATGCAAGAATGTAATCAAAGAAAAAACTACATTAAACATTTATGACAGAAATTGTTTGAAAGCTGAGTTAGTAGCTAGCACTAATGTGCCAACTTTCCAGTCTGGTACCTTGCAGACAAGCTTTGTCCCTGAGTATTCTGACTATTTTTCTCAGCTATTGAAAAAGTTTTGTTGTTGAGAAAACACCCCTTACTACTCAGGTAGGTATTGATTCCTTCCCTCCCACTTCTAAAAATGGCAAAATCTACCCAGCCACATGTCGAAGCTTGTACAAAGCGTTGTATAGCCAAAGGAAAAACTGGCCTATAGCCTCAGTGTTGATTACAGGACTACCAGTCCCTCAAAATAGTCTTAAAAAATGAGAGCACCTGCCTTGTGAAATCTACAGATACCTTTCAGCTGTTTCTCTGGCACAATATTAGTGGAAATACAAGCAGTCTGGAACCGCTGACTGGTTGCTGTTGAGCTTCTTGGTGAAAGTCAGAAGGATGGCTTTTATAAAACAGCTGTCTTAGATGCTGCTGGATAAGTAGAAGGAATGATTTCCAGCACAGTGTTTCCCCAAAATAACATCACAGTCCTCACTACTGCTTTGGCCTGGGATTCCTAGAGTCCAAATTTCTGAAGCAATCCAGAAAAGATGACCCACACCATGACCGAACTCAGACATTGTCACTCTACACTGGTTCTTCAAATCCCACTTTGCTAACAGTCAGCTTGGACTCATTGCAGGTCCTAGGGAAGGAGAAGATGGAAAAGGATAGTTGTGTCAGGACTCCTACTTGAAAGGCAACTTGTGGTTCTCTGCAACTTTGATGGAGATGAAAAAAAAACGGTCTTAGCTTCTTGGGGAGTAACCATTAGGAAGTATTAGAATCAAGAGACTTTACAAGCAAAGGCTTGACAAGCAGACATTTAAGACCTTCAGTCCTCTTCCCGTCTTTTAAAGGAAGGATATCTCTGTGAAGGATGATTTTACAAAATAAAATAAAATAAAAAAAAAATATCACTGGTGTAGAACAATTAATAGGAAGAACAGCCCTGAAAGCTGAATCATCAGGAAAAACAACCAAACAAAATTACTTTTACTGTGAGTGGTCACTGCTGAACATCTACAGCACAGTGTAGGAAATGGACCACTGTCAAATACAACATATACTGTCGTGAGCCATAAAACTTTGAATTATCCTGGTTATTTTTCTCACTCTGACTTCTCTATGATCTCTGTTAAGGCAAACTCATGTTGTGGAGGATGAGATATTTTTCCATGAGCCACCTCTCTCCTCTAAAGGATCCTCTCAGAGCATCTGTAAATCATCCTGCAAAGGCTGAATATATAAGCTCTGATGTCAGAGTATATTTACAGAAATGTTTAGCAACATAAAATCATGTGAACATGCTATACAAGAATAAAGAGTTGGTGATAATATTTTCCAAATAGAACCATTCAGGATAAAAATAGCTTTCTGTTTTTTATAATGTTAAATTAAAGGATGAGCATTGCATCAGCAGACTTTCACAATACATTAAACATCCCAGAGAAACAATACATCATACAAGAAGAGCTTCCTACCAGATTCATGCAGCTAATGAAATTCTATGCAACTTCTTCCAGGAAAAGAGCTTGCGTACTCTGAAGCTATATCCAGGGTTTTTACAAACTGTTCTGCATGATTCATTCAGCGCTCGGTAGATTAGATGTTATTGAATTCACATGAGTTCACGTTAAATAAATAATGTGAAACACAACAGCTGGGGCTACTCATCACTCAAGCACATGACATCCGTTGCCAAACCCAAGACTGAGTAGTGTTGTAATTACCAAACTGGGTCAGTGGTGAAGTAGAAAGTGGGGATAGTTAAAACACCAGCTCCTTGGATTATCTGTGAACAGAACAAAATATCAGAGAGGCCTGCAGTATACAGCAAGTACCAGTGTCCCTTGTCTGTGCACAAGGAATTGCTGCTTGGAGGACCAGCATTTCACTCCGTAAAATTTCATTACATAGAAAAGGGTAGTCTGGAGCAGCCTAATCCCACACTTCATAGTGAATTGAATGGCCTATGTTGCAAGTGCCACACATGTAGAAATCCAGCAGAGTTTAGGGAGCACAGATTCCTCTGCTTTAAACTTCCAGTGATTTCTCCCCAAATGGCTGTTAACAGCTATGTGCTTGCTCTGTGTTTTGCCAGGGCCAGGCACAGGAAGAGAAGCAGAGGAAATGAAAGAAGAGGAGGTATGTGACTGCAGAATAAGTCTGTGTCAGGGAAGAGCAAGGGCTTGAGATTAATGTGTGCCAGGCACATCCAACTTCACACTACAGGAAGGAGGGATATTAGAGCTCTTCAAAATTCAAGGCTGTGTTAGCTCAGTCTCCATGACAAAGGCTTTAAGCCTGTACACAGTGCAGGTTAGAAATGTTAATGTACATCTAGACGAGTCAAGGGAACTATGTGACTAGCGCAGCATCTGGCTTGTTTGAACTTTCCCACCCTGCAAGACTAAGAACAGTTGGAGAGAAGAAGAGAGTGGTCTTTGGCATGAGTCTGTTGCAAGTCTCAAACTCAGAGTTTCCATTTCACAGCAAGACACCTTCATCGTTCAGCACTCCACCCCTGACATGTGCGTACTCATTCTTTGTTTTGATAAGCAAATCAGTATATACTTTAATGTATTATACCTGGGGGAATCTAACTCAGTACTCAGTGCTGAGGTTCCAAGAGGATGTAGTTATTTTTGATGCCAGTAATTTGTTTTTTGCTTCTTTTCCAAATAGGACAAAAAAAAAAAAAAGCTAGGTCTGGATTTTTGCCTGGTTTCCATTCTAAATCATCATTTATCCCTTTGCTCAGCTGACATCAATGGAAATGTCAGAAAATCTTTTCCTTTTGCAAACTATCATAAACAATACAGATACACAGAAAACTAAAATAACTGTCGAGGACAAAGGAATCACTACTCAGGTCTTGTTTTTACCCTTGTGGCTGCATTCCAAAATGCTCAAACATTTGCCCTTAGGAAAGGCAAATAGCCCTGCCTCACAACCACTGAAAGACAGATGGAGATGAAAAAAATGGATCCTGCCTAGTGATTTAATCCGCATATTACAGTTCACATCCTCTGCTTAGCTTTTATCCACCTAGAACCATCTAAAATTGATACATGCCTCAAATTTGACCTAGGAAGTCACCTAAAATCTGCCTTTGTACATATGGAAATTAACTTTTCTTTCAAGAGATAAACAGTGAAGGGTCATAACCAAAATCTAAATGCTTGATGAGTCATTTCTCGCTGAAGTGAGTAAAGAGTCTCACTCAGAAATCTAGAATGCCCAGAATGAAATAACGACCACCAATTCTTGTAGGACTCACTCTTGTGAGATGCTGAGCTTTGGCTTTTGTGAGTGTGACAGGGATTAAGGAACTTGGGTGACAATGTCAATATAGGCAGGGTCTCTAGTATGCCCGGGTTGAAACAGGACGGGATTATAGTTCAAGTTAGTAGCCGATAGTTGACATTAGCAGTCATACAGAAACACCCAGACTCATTTTCCTCCCTGCCAGACTCTTTCGTTTACTGTTTGTTAATTTATCTGCTGTTATAGTACAGGCTTGAGCAACTCTCAACTCTGATTTCCAGTTGCTCATCCCCTAAGAACACAATGTCAAAGATAGGATATTTTAGTAGGATCTTTTAAGCAAAATTTTAGAAAATTTAGAAAATTTGAAAGAACGAATGTCAAATGTTATCTGTTATATCTATCTTGGAGAGCTATTTTTAATGAAAACAACTCATTTGGCATGAGTGAGGTGGAGCCAGAGAACAGAAAGTGTCCACTTAATGCTGAGCCTGTCACTTCATAAGGCCATGACGCGTCAGGAAAGAGGGAGAGGGAACCTCCACAAATAGCAAACATCTCACAGCTTAAAAATCGTGACAAGTCTTTTATTTGAAACCACTGCAAGGAGAGTGCTGAGAAGACTAAAACTTTGAATATCCCTTGTTCAGCAAGCTGCCTTGCTGGGCTAGGAACGTGTTGGAGCCTGCGGTCCTGGAGTCTAACATGCTCCCTCTGTTCATCTGTTCGCTCTTCCATGATTTTATAGCTGCTTTATATAATGAGCATGCAGGCACCTTACACTGCTGTGCGTGTGCAGTAGTAAGATTTTAGCTGCCACTCCAAACTGCAGCTGGTATTTTCAAAAAAGCTGCAACATCTTCCTTTCAGTTTTCACTATCCCTCGGGGCTACTTCTGGCATTTTGGGGGCAAAGAAAACTGCAGAGCACTGAGTAATTCTGAGTGCTCTTGCATTTTTACAGGAGAAGAGTGTTGGAACCCCACCCCAGAAGATTTTCACTAGCGCCAAGCACTGTCCTCAGATATGTCATATATACACAGCATTCTGCTCCCCTTCAAGACCTGCCAAGACTCATGTGCCAAGTGTGAGATTCACACAGCCAAATCCTCCTCCCCCAGATACTGCTGCCTCCTGGCAGCCTGTCTGTGCCTCCTGCAGTTACAGCACAGCTCCTCTCTTCCACTGCCTCTCTGCTGCTTTAGGACCTGGTTAGTCCAGTTTGTGGACTATCTGGTCTGCTCCATCTCAAGGATGGGGCCCCGCTCTTTGAGTGCTGCAGTGATTTATTTCTTTTTCCCCACTCTGAGTAGTCGCTCACTCATCGGTGAACCTTTCCCTGTGATTTGACAACAGATAGCAGCACTGCCTTGTGCGTCAAAGGCAAAGTCTGCATTTGGTTGCTGGAGATGATGGTTAGATGATGTCTTTTCCCATGTGTGTTATTAGCAACCCCGTTTCATTCAGGTCAGTATCTGGCCAATTTTTCCAGCTCCAGCTCTCCTAGCATGAGATACAAGCCTTATTTATGGATTAAGCTAAAGTGTGCAAGGGCCACTGAGCTCCTTTGACTGAGGCTCACATCCCAAACAACTGTGCAGATTTAAGTCCAGAGGGGTGACTCTGGCCATCAGATCTGACCTAAATGATGCAAGACATAAAAATTCACGTGGTCATTTCTGCATTCAGCACTGTCATGAGTAGTTTGTCTGTGCAAGGAGTAAAACAAGAACCATACAGGTCAGATGATTTGACCATGGAGAGGTATCAACAGAGAACAGGGTGATCCATTGCTCCCATCCCTCCACCTTCTGCCCTTTGAGACTGCAGTTAATTAAGTTTAATGCCCTTAAATCTAAGCAGCTGCTGTAAGACACATCCCCCCAGCCCTCAGAGTTCAGGGGGGAATTCAGGATGGCTCCTGTGTGATCCTGCTTTTGGCAGCAACTTCTGATAGACTGGAGGGTGGCAGCAGATGAGGAAGCAAGGGACAGGCTGGACTACTGCCCAGGGGCAAAGGAGTGCATTCCTTCATGTTGTTATAAGCACAAATGGTAATTACAGGATAATTTGGATTGGCTTTCAAACTGCACTAAAGTCCCTCTCTGCCGCTTTGGCAACATAAGGTGACTTTGCTGAGGGGACAGAAACAGCTTGTAAGAAGATGGCTGTGGCAAGGGCACGGGCGAGGAAGAACATGCTGACCCCTTCAATGCGTGTCTAAAGGGCAGGGTCAGGACAAATACATCCAAGTCCTATGGCTGCTGCTATCTCCCTGCAGCAAAACAGGTTTGTCATGTGGTCTGGGATGACAGATTGAGCTGTGGCCACCGACGAGTAAAAAGTGCCAGTGGCAGGTAGGAGAAGGGGATGTGGGGTAGCACACATGTCCCAGTCCGGCCTAGCACAGTGCTCCTTCCGTAGGCTGCAGAGTGACCCAGGACAGACCTGCTGTTGGGCAGTTTTGTTCCTAGCCCCACTTTGGCTGGGAAATCCTGGAGGCAGCCTGGGCATGGAGGAAGCTGCAGCTGCCACCCAGAGCGCTCTGGCTCATCTCTTCTCAAAGCTGCTCTAAGATCTGGACAGCCTGAGGCTGCCTAAGAGCAAGGGGAAGAGGAAAGGTTACAGAAAGGCCTGTGTGTCCTCCTCCTTCTTTCTTGCTTCAAGCGTAAAGAGCAGACTCAGACCTGCTGGTTTTCTACAAGCAGGGCACGTTTCTATAGCAGAAACCCTGGGGCTCGTCTCCTTGGCACTGTTAGGAGAAAAGCCATCCTTTGTCACGCCTGCTTGACACAGCAGAGGGGCCTGGGTGTCAGGATGCCCCCACCCAACACAAGGTCAGGGGCTGTGAGCGATGGGGAAGCAGCCACGGGAGACCCAAGTGCCTGTGTCCAAAGGCAGCGTCCAAAAATCTGCTACATGGGTTGGGTCTCTTATTTCATGACATTTAACAGTGAATACTTACACTATCTAGAGCAATTATCTTTTCATTCTGCTTTTAAGGAGGACTTTAGCAAACACCAACTTTTTCCTTTTTCATTCATCCTCCCTCCTTCCCGCCTGCCCGGCGGTCGGTAGGAGGGAGGGCGGGTGGGCCGGTCGCTCCCTGGGTGGGGACATGCTG
>NW_010227246.1:0-4578 GCF_000690775.1 Eurypyga helias
GGCATGGGGGGGCATGGGGGGTGTGCCTATGGGAGTACCTGGGATTGTACTGGGGAAAAAGGGCATGGGAGGGTGCGTGTGAGTATGTGCGAGCCCCCACAATTCCCTCCCAAACTCTCGGCCCAATGCTCCTGGGGGCGGTGTTCAGGCAGGACCGAGCTCGGGGGTTGCGTGGGGGGCGCTGGTGTGAGCCAGGAGTGCACAAGGGTGACTGTGTGGGTGCCATGTGTAGCTGCGGAGTCTGGAGGGTGTAGTTGTACCTGTGCATGTGTACCCAGATCCCTGGCGCTGGGCAGTTTACACTGTAAAACTTGTAGGATCTTCCCAAGGGAAAAAACCAGGCGTTTACAATATTTGGGTTAAAAAAAAAAAAAAAAAATCCCAAACCTCTGTAACATTTATTTTATTTTTTTCAAATGGGAAGAGCACAATTTTCCCTTTAATCGCCCAAGTTGAAAAGAGCCGGACAGATTAATTCAATCAAACTTGAAGAAAAAAGAAATCCTTCTGGACTGAGACCAAAAATAGAATGTTTTTGCCAAATAAAGAAGCTTTTTAGGAAAGTTTGGAGTAACGCAGATAGGCCTGTGAGGGGCAGGCTGGGAAACCCGGATGCCAGCTCAGCCGAGGGAAGGCCTGGAGAGCAGCACCTCCGACAAACCCATTTCTCATGGTTGCGGTCCCTCTGCCTGCCCATTGTGGGGTGTCGAGCAGGGGGCTGCCCAGCCAGTGGAGCTGGATCCCAGCCAGGGCTCCTGCCTGCCCAGCCCTGCTCTCCTGGGAGGCCGCTCCTCCAGGCTCTGCTGCTCCTTCCAGGGAGCTGCCTGCTGACTGTCCCATGCCAGCTCCCAGTGACAGATGTCACCCATGCAGCCACGGGGTCACATCCCTGTGGATGTGACCAGCATCTCCAAGTCCCCAAGCAAGGGGATGTGCTGGGACCCAGAGCAGCCAAAGCAGGGTGCAGGCGGTGGGCATGAGCCCTCCAGGGGCAGGAGATGGGGTGTGCAAAGACCCCCAGATATGCTGTAAGGGGATGCTTCCTGTGAGCGTGAGGGGGCTGTGTCCTTCCTTGACCCTTTTGGAACTGGTGTCTGCCCCCTGCTCTGTCCGTGCAACCCCAACCTCCCAGGGCTGCTTGTGCTGGCACGGCACACACTATGCAGTGTCTGCAAGGGCAGTGGACTCTGAAGGCTGGCAGGGAGCTGCCCCTTTCCCTGGGCAGCCCTCAGCTCCCCAGCAGAAGTACAGGGCAGAGAGTACCCCTCTCTTGGGTCCTGCTGCTGACTACCAACATCTCACCTTATCCAAATCCTTTCCATTCCTGTGGCCTCACTACTTACCCTGTAACGAAGGCAGCAGCCATCCTCCATCTCTGGGGAGGAGGCTCTGTCTGTGCATACCCCCGGAGGATGGAAGTGCAGAAGTGGCTGCTGAGGCAGCTCCATACCTTGCTCATGTGGACCAGCACCCTCCACCCATCCCTGGACCAGTGCATCCCTCCCCACAGGGGAGAGGTTCCCCAGGGCAGTGTTGCACAGACACACTTAGGCTGTTCCATCAGGCCACCCCACTACCCCAGCCGGCACCTTGGCCCTTTGGGGACGCGCTCTCCTTGCCTGAGGCAGTGTAAGAGCTGGGATCCCCCATCCCGGTCATACAAGCACCTCAGCCAGCAGGGAGGCTGCTCTGCCATGGGGTGACCCTGCACAGCCAGATCCTGTTGTCTGGGGGGCCTGTCCCAGCCCCGGTACACCCAGGGGATGGTACCCATGGTGCGGTTTCAACCCCTTCCCTGCACCCTGCTGCTGCTGCTGTGGTACCCACTGTCAGGTGCTGGGAGGAGGATGAGGAGGGAAGTTCTGCCTCGCTGCAAGGATGCTCCCAGGGATGGCTGGGTCAGCTCCTGCCTTTCCGCCCTGACGTGAGGGACAGCGTGGCTGAGCGACGGTGCTGACCCCCGCCCGTCCCGCCGCGCCCCGCCCCGGCCCCGGGAAGCCGGGGGGGCTGGCCGGGCCGGCCAGGTGGCCGTGCGGTTGGCTCCTGAGTCACAGTGAGCAGACTCGGGCAGGTCACAGGGTGTGAGCCGGAAGGAGGGCAGCGATGCTGGGGGCTCCTGTGCCGTCGGGCTGGGGCAGCTTGGCACGGTGACTAACGCTGCCGCAAAAGGCAGGGTCGCCCCGACCCCACGCCCAGCCCTGACTCACGCAGCCGTCTCTCCGGTCCCGTGGGTGCTGCTGGGCAGGGGAACAAGGAGAGCTGTGCTTGCAGGATGGTGAAGGCTGGGTGCGTGGCTGGCTGCATGGGCTCCAGGTGAACCTCTCCTTCCTCCTCCTGCTCCAAAACAGCTTGCATGCCCCGCTGCGGACTGCAAGTCATGCAGCTCCCAGCACCCTTCCCCTCTGGCCTGCAGGTCCTGGTGGCATCAGACTGTGTCTGTCCTGGTGCTTCTCCATATCTTTAAGGTTCCCCTGAGCTTCCCCCTGCACTTGGAGGGCATGGAGGTTGCTTATCCCAAGGCAGAAGGAGATAAGGAAGGGCACCTGCTTGGAGAGAAGCAGGAAACGGAGCCAGCAAGCCATGCAGAAGTGCTGGAAAGGGGTCCTGATGGAGATGACAACAAAAAAGCCAGTCCCATTCTCCTGGGGGTGTGGAGCCTGTGGTGTGGGGTGCTGGCAGGAGCTGCTCCTGCATGGGGGAAGGGGAAAGGAGCAGGGAAAGCACAGGCAGCCTGGGGGCTGGGCAGGAGGATGTGGGGTGTGGAGATGAAGGGATGCCAAGGGGGATGGAAGGACAGAGAGACATTAGGAGGGATAGAGGGACAGAGAGATAGAAGGATGGAGAGAAGGGAGGATGGAGAAGAGGGACAGATACTTCCCCAGTTGCCTGCATAAAGCACATGCTGGAACATCACATAACCTGATGAAGGAAGGGACCTGCCCGCGTGCTTTGGCCTGGGCAGGGGAGCTCTGAGGAGTGTCCCCATGGTGTCCTGTGCCCCATCACCTTTCCTGCCCTGGCTTTGGAGAGCAACATCTTCATGCCGGCTCCGAGAGCTTCCCACACTCCTGCCTGACCTCTGCAGTGTGGGAGCGCTGGAGACGGCAGAGAGGCTGGGAGGTGGCAGGTCCCACAGCCCCGTGGCCCTGTGTCCCCAGCTGGGGGGGCTGCAGCAGTGCCAAGGACAGATGTGGTGCTCACAGAAGGCCCAGCTTTTGCCCTAAGCCTTGATGCTCCCATCAGGACCAAAGCATCCTCTGCCAGCCTCACATGCTGCCTGCACCCATCCATGCTCAGATCCTCTCCTGTGGGTCCCCAGTTCCCCAGGCCACAGCAGATGCTTCATCTTGTGCTTAAGGGCTTTGCCGGTGTGAGGCAGAAGAAAGGCTGGAGCAAAGGGCTCACCTGGCTCTTCTTCAGCCCCGGGATATTGCTGGGACATGAGGAAACAGGTCCCCCCCGCCTGCCTCCGCGGTGAGTGCCGAGACAGTGGGACACAGAGGCTGCCCTCCACCCCAAGTCAGCGGGAGCGTGCGAGTGAGACACCCACCCTTGGAAGCGATTATGTCATTAAGGGCTGGAGAAGGATGAAAGCGTTACCCCCCCCATTTGCCTCCCCATCTATTTGTGCGCAGGATCCTAACGAGCACACAAACATCTGCACTCCCAGGGTCCCCTGAGCCGTGGGAGTTGCCTTCTGGTGGGAAGGAGCCCAAATTTCTCTGGGGTTCCCCCAAAAGAAGGCCCCAGAGCACGCTCTGGTGGGTCTGGGCCAAAGGCAGTGCATGCCTGGGTGTAACCCCTGGGGTGGCCTGAGAGAGCAGGGGACAGCCAAGCCAGGGTGCTGCTTGGTAGAGGGGGCTGCTCCCTTGTCTTCCCCCATCCTGCTAAGGGGGAGTCTGCCCAGCCTGTACCCACGTACAAAGGGGAAATGGAGCATGAGAGCCAGGTCTCGGGTGGGAGGAGGTGGAGAGGGCAGCAGCAATAGCCCCTACCTTGGGGTCCTGTGTGTGTCACCCCCACAAGTCCCCGGGTGTGCTCTGCCCAGCACTGACACCGCACCTCCCCTCAGCCAAAGTCTGCAGCAAAGGGACAGGCATCTTCTGCCCACTCCGGTGGCAGGGTGGCTGAGGGGGGGTCCTAACAGCACTACCAACCTCATGTGGGACACCCCACAGCACCCACTGGGTGCAGGCAGGATCCAGGAGGGCAGCGGCCATGGAGGAAGTGGGATGGGTTCCAGGGCGATGCTGTGCGAGGGACCGCTCTGTGCGCTCAGGGCATTGCCCAAGGGACAGAAGGGTTTGTGACCCTCCCCCTCCTGACAAACTGTGTGGGCAGGGGAGCTGTAGGGTAGATGCCAGCCCCACGTGCCGACAGGCTAAGAAGAGCCAGGAGCAGGAGAACAGCCAGCACCCCCAGGACTGCAAAAGGGACCTCAGTGGTGATGCCACCCCCCTGCACCCCAAGTCCCGTGGGGGAGCGCAGCACAGCCTTCGGGCCCAACCCCAGATCGCAACTCATTTCCCAAAGGAAACGCATTTTCCTCCCTGGTGCAAACAGGAACCGACACGCCAG
>NW_010227247.1:0-9600 GCF_000690775.1 Eurypyga helias
GAGCATGATGTACTATGGAATGAAATACTCCCTTGGTCAGTTTGGGTCAGGTGTCTGAACTGTGTGTCCCCTGCACTTCCTGTAGCGAGACCGCGAGAGCTGGGAACGCAGCTGCAGGATTAGAAGTGGAGAAAGACCTTGAATTCAGTACAGGCATTCCTCAGTGCCAGCTAAGAACTTATCAGTGCTGCTCCCTGGATCCAGGAACAGCTTCCTAGCAGCCACAGTAAAGAGAGTTAACTCTTTACTGACTAAACCCAGCATAAAGGAAAAGCAACATTTGTGATGTTAAGGTGGGGATTTGCTGCCAACAATGCATTGGAGAGCATGAAGATGAAGAGGACAACTCTCTACAACAAGAAGCAAAAGTCTCCTGATCACAGACAATCATTCTCATGGCAGACTTCAACTATTCAGACATCCACACTGCCTAGATGATCCAGACTCTGTTGGTGGCAATTTCCTACTACAGCTGCTGGAGAGGCACATCAGTCAAGGGTAGGTCTTCACTCGACCTGCTGTTCAGCAACAGTAACATACTGAGGACAAATCTGTTCAGAGAAGACAGGCTGAGCTTGGCGATCATGAGATTACAGTAAGGATTCAAAGGAAGGGTGGGAAGCATCAGGCCTTCAGGAAAGCAAAATTCAGTTTCTATAGGGAATTGCTGGGCAGAATCTCCTGAAAAACTCTCATCAGAAGAAAGGTGTCCAGGAGAGCCACTTGGGTTTTGAATAAAATTTCTTGAGGGTTCAGGAATAAAGCACCTTACTGCACAAAAGACCACAAAATTTTGCATGACATCAGGTTGGCTGAACAGCGAGTTTCTTAATGAACAAAAATACAAAATGGGAGTGTGTAAGAACTAGAGTCAGGGACAGAATACAAAGGAGGACTATAAAAGCTCGGCATTACAAAAGGATAGATCACTTTGGAAGGCCAAAGTCCAACTGGAGCGAAGGCAGGTGAAGAACATCAAGGGTAAAAGAAGGGGTTCTACAAGTATTCTAGTAGTAAACAGAAGCTCAGAGAAAACACGTCTGCTGCTGAATGGGGGAAGACAGCTCAATGACAGATGATATGAAAAAGACTGAAATACTCAACGTCTTTTTTTACCCAAGCCATCACACGCAAAGCCAGCCCTCAACTCCCAAGTACATGCTGGCAAAACAGCATGATTTGTGAGGGAGAGGAGAGGAGAAGAGCAACAGAGCAATGGTGCCAAATGGATGCCTCTTCATTAATGTAGCCCAGAAATGCTCTCTAAATAAATATCAAGAAGTCATTACTTTAGCTGATAAAAGTTGAAGTGTGGGTTTTTCAGTAATCTTGTAATCAGACCTGAGGTCCCTGAGAATGCAGATAATGAGGAACACACCAAGCGTGGACATCTGCCAGACTGTCCAGCGTTTGGAGAAGAGACAGGCATACAGCAAAGTATGTGCAGCATTTGTAGCATACAACTTAACCACAAATCTCTTCTGTTCTCTTCTTGTAGCCTTTAGCTCATTCTTTAACAATGTTCCAACTCCTGAGTTAAGTAATGTAGGTCAAACACAAAATATCCCCTCTACAGAATCCCTGTCCTTTTTCACCCTGTAGGGAGAAATACGGACAGAAAGCTTGAAAATAATTAGTTAAAGTGAATGGAATTACTTGGAAACCTGTATTTTCCTAAAATTCAAGTGCTTTATTTCACAACGTTGTAACTTCTAAATCACCCCAAAAGAACCCAAAAGACACTGAAATATAACATAAAAATTAGGATAAAATAAAAATAAACCCTGCCCCAGCAATTGTAAGAGTGGTCTGAAGAATGATCTTGAATTGCTGTTCTACAATATATGCTACTACAGCATGAGCTGCAGCTAACTGTGATGCCAGAAAAAAGTTTTTGTGAATTAGAAAATAGAGGAGAATGTGTAATACCGAAACCAAGCAATTACGTGCAACCAAGGTACCTAATTTTGTGGACTCCATGAAACCAAGATAAAAGCTGTGCTGACTCTCTTCATAAGACAGGGAGATTAAATGCAAGTGATTTGATCTGGTTGTGTTAAAGAAAAAGAGCAGAGCAAGTTTAGTGGATTTCTGCTGGCTACATCAATACTGCTAAAAGCAAGTAAACACCCAAGTATACCCCAAAGCAGACAACCTCTGGTTTCCAAGACAACTGGCACAGAAGGGCTTGGGACCACACAGTTGATCTAGAGTTGATTAGCCATATCCATGCTTCATATTTGTCCCAGATCACCTTTAGTTGTTAGGTGGTACCTCTGTGAGTCTAAACCTAATTTTTGACACTGACTTTTTTCCCTCAGCTTACTGTGGATGAAATAATGGAGGGTTGCACTGCATCTTAGCAAGGTGATGTTTTTATAATGCAGTAATAAGGACAACATTATGTGTTGCATATCCAGGAACATCCCAAACACTGTACAGCATTTGTGCCTATTTTGAGGTGATACAGCTTTTCCTAATGCCCTCTAAGAAAATCTCTAGCCCATACCCTAGATTTGGCCATAGGTAACTAGCTGACTTGTTCCAAAACAGGACTGAAGAGTAACTTACCGTCCACGTACTGCAGAGGTGAGCAATAACAAGCAGATTAAGTGTTCAGGTGAAAAATAAATAAATAATAAATAAATGCATCGACTTTGTCTTTGACAACTGTCCACATCCTCATGCTTATCCAACAACAAATGAACCACAACTCAGGTTAACCTAATACTCTGTGGATTTATCTAAATTTATTATGGGTTGAGAGCTTATACTCCAGCATTACTAAGGTAACCTGTGCATCTGAATGTATTTGCATATTGCTGCAAATGTTGGTGATGCTTTTGTCTGGACTATGTATTGTTTATCAAACCTAGTCAAATTTGAACAGACTCTCCTGGCATTTGCAAGGGGTATTTTCCCAATTCCTTGAAAATATAAAGCCTTGCTACAAACAGTGGTGATACAAAAAATATCTCAAAAGGAAGTGCACATGTACTTTAAAGCTGTATTATATTAGGAAAAAAAGATAAAAAAATCCCTATTTCTACTACAGGCAGAAAATAAAATACATTTTCCTACCTTCATAAGATCAAGCAATACACCACTTAAAATTCCCAAGTATCTTCTCTCTAAAGATTGTGGATGATTGACTGCTGGAAACTGTAAAAATAATATAGCGTAAATATATTGAGAGTGTAAACAAGGCATACACATGTGTGCAATGTTTCAAAAAATAGAAACTACACAGTGACTAAAGGCATGTAATTAATGGGAATAGTACGTACTGAAGAAGTTAGTGGTTTACGAAACATTACAAAACATTATAATGAAACAAGTAACTGTTCATGTACAATATGCATCTAGTCAGCCAAAGAAAGTATTCTTGACTAGTAGGTCAGTCAAGGAACTTCTCTCAAATGAGAAATAATCAACTTAAATTTGTAAATGCTTTTGTGGCACTACAATTGACAAGAGGTGGGAGGTTTAAAATAGATTCAGAAGTAACATAAGTAATACATACTTTTTAAAAAGGAGTAAAAATAGCTTTGAGATAATTTGAGAGTGCAAATACAGTACTAATTAAATACTAAAGATCAACAGACAATTCCAAGAAGTTCTTAGTGAAAAACAACAAAACCCCAGAATTTTAAGGTTCAGGATTACTCCTGTGGTCATGCTGCAGGACGAACTGGCAGCACCATGAGAAGCAGTGAGCATTGCTGGAGGGCATCTTTTCTCAACTAGAGTCCAGGTAAAGCCTGATGGAGGCACTAGGCCTGTCTACAGAGAAGAACAGGACACGTAGGGTTGCTTTGAAAAAACAAAGAATATAAAGCACAGAATTGGGTTTTGGTGGTTTTTTTTTTTGCTCGCTTTGTGAACAAGGCGAGAGTCAAACAAAATGAAGACAGAATCTCTTCTTTTTATCAAATGAAAGAAAAGTTGCTCAGTATTTCGTTGCTGTAATGAAACGTCACGTATAATGAGCTGAAAAGAAACAGACAACAGAGATGCATTTCCAAGCCATGGCACATGTCGAACTGACAGCAAACAAATAGATAAATGGATTACAATGAGGTAAATTCAAATTTAAAAACTAAACATATATGCCAGTGTTTTCAGAATTAGAAATTAAGGCTGGATTTCCAACAGAGGCATAAAAAACCCCCTCATGGATCCAACTTATGCTGATTTTAGAGAAAACTATGCATTTGAATTTCCAAAGAAGCCTCTGGAAAAAAACCCAAACAAACAAAACAAAACAACAATCAGCCAGCCTATTGGCTTTAATCAGTTTATCCAAAACCATGCAATTGAGATCCAATTTGCTAGCAGTTCCCAGAGTTGTGGAATTTGCCCAATATTATGCAAGTTTTTAAACTGTAGCCTGGCTTCATCCCATCCACTTGCCGTGTGTGTATATATATGTATATGCGTGGAGGAAATGAGTAGGAAGACAAGACAGCAAGTATGCAAATGTGCATCTGTATACATGTGTATGTGGTGCCGTAGCATTTGTATTGTTATTTTTTTAATCCTGCACTACAATACCATAACTCACAGTTAAAAAACCCTAAGCATATGGATAAATATTTCCACATTGTGAGCTAGTTTCTATCTTGTGAACATCCAGTGCCAGATGCAGCTTGAAAATAATTTGCATGACAGCATACCTTCTATCTACTGTGCAAAAGAAAAACTTCCAGTATTAAACATTATGCTACAATCAGAAAAAATGTACTTTTAAGGTTCTCTTACAGCATGGAATAAATTTTTCCCATGAATTAACTGAGGAATATCACATTCCGCACCAACACTTTTTGTAGAATTTTTCATGTTTAAGCCCTTATTCAGACTTTACTTCAGTATCCAAAAACTACCCTCTAATAGAAGGCACATGTCACTGTCATCATCATTAGTTTCTTGACCTTACAGCTGGGGCTAAGAAGGCAGCAACATGCCTGAGGCCAAGGAACAAACCACTGATGTAGGATGAGAACAGGGACTCCTGTGCTAATCACATTAGGTCCACCGTGTCTTCTTGAATGACTGTATTTTACAGTTACAAACCAGAGCCTTCCTTCTCATCCTAAGACATTACAAAGCATTTATCCAAGTAAGATTACACTGCACAACTAGAACTGCTGTAAAATAACGTTGAAGAGGCAGTAATCTATTTTGCTTACAAATTTGAAAGCATTGCTTTCCTCCTAAGATGTATAATTTTTTTAAAATAGGAAATCCCACCCAGGCCCCTGTTATAATCAGCATCAAGTACACATAGGACCTTGCAAGAAATAATTGCTTAATAATTTTTTTAAACCCCCAGTGATGGAGGGTCTACAAACTTCAGCAAAACCTCTTAGGAATTAGCTAGCCTTGTAATTAAAATAGTTATCCTAACATCTTAAGCCAACTATTTCTTTTCTTATCATCGTCAGATAAACCCAATTTATGGTAAACTTGAACATGTTTTAAAACAACTAGGTCTCCTTGTCTTTCCCTGTCTTATTCTCTTTTCTCTTTTACAGAGTACAACTCAAATCTCTAGTCTTTAGCACAGATCAGGTCTCCTAAAACCTTTGTATGTCTCTTCAGAGGATTTTACACTATCAATGCAGACTGTTTATCAAGACCATAAACTCACCTTTCTAAGCAACATTCATTAATAAAAAATGACAACCAAAACTGAATTAAAAGAAAACATGAACGCAATCATTGATCACATGCTGCTACTTATATATTGTTTCTGGTTGCAATCATTGATCACATATTGCTAGAGATAACAGAGCTGCTACTTATATATTGTTTCTGGTGTTTTGCCATATTGCTGGTCCCAGCTTGAGCAGCTTTTCCACACTGGCGAGTCTGTATTATCACATGGTACTGGCAAACTTCTGAAAGGGTAACGATGTTCTTTGTAGGAAGAGCTTTTTGACTCATGTGACTTACATCAGTTCCCCAGGAATGTAAGTCAAAAAAGCTCTTCTGCTGTGATAGCGGTGTCTATGGCTCAGATTTTTCCAACACAGTAGCCTGAAGACAGCAGGTCTAAGTTTTCCACACCCTGAACTGACAGAGCTATTGCCACTAAACTTCACAGTGCAAGCCCAGCAGGGTAATGCTAAACTGGGTATTAAAGCTAACTTGCATGCCGAAGAAGTGAAAGGTATAAAAGAAAACCTTTAAGCAACTTTTAACAGTAAACCAAACATATTTATAAAACTCAGTATCAGTGTAATCAGAGTATTACTTTGGATTATGAATGCCTTATAATCTAAATACGTGCCACTTTCACTGAAACAATGCAATAGGTAACACACAACGTAGATTAAAAGAACCTTCGCAGCCAACAACGACAATAGTGTAAATACTGTGTGAGTAAATGAAAGAAAAGAACAAAGCTGTCTCCTACCCGCAAGCCATGGAAGCGTGGGTTGCTATAGAAGAGCTTCATCTGCTCGGCTGGCAGCGGGCCTAGCACCTTCTGAATGGTAAAGAGTTGGTCAATCTCACTCTCACCAGGAAACAAGGGCTGCCCGTCACTCAGCTCTCCCAGGATACAGCCCACAGACCACATATCCACTGCCTTCCCATAAGGAGCTCTGCAAAGTGAATGTACAATGTTCTTCACCCACTGACAGTCGTCTTACTGAGCTGTTTCAATTTACTAGCCATAACTCCTGTGGTCCGCTTCCTTGCAACACAGAAAAATAAACTTTGATATCAAAGAAACTACCTCAAATACCAAACGATCTGTTTCTGCCCTGGATCGCCTGATGCATCGCTGCTTGAAAAGGCAGGAGAGGAGTCCAAGTACCTCCAGGGATCTGGTTACCTTTGTGAAAAATCTTCCATACAAAACTTACCTTTTTGACTGCAAAGCAGTTACCATTCCAAGTTAAACTAGCACTAACCTCCCTTCTCTCCAGGGGTTAAGGACTGTGCTCTATTTCCACATTACATTTCTTTTCCACCGTGCTTAATAGGAGGATAGGCATACTGGGTCTGGCCACTGGGAGAACAGAAACGATAAGAAATCTCCTTCAGCCTTCATAAAGGGAAATTTTAATTAGAGAGAAAACAGAATGCCCCTGGAAACTAGTTCTTAAAAACACAGGCATGCTCAAGACTTCTGTTCTGCTGTCAGGATCAGTACTCCTATAGGACAGAGAGCCTACAAATCAGAAGTACTATAGTATCTTCACGTGCAAATTAGATTCTCCAAAACTAGTTTTCATCTAGTAACTGGTATGCCTTAAAATCTACTGGCTTTTAGCCATATTTTGTCTTCCAAGGGTACAGAGTCCTCCACTAGAAGTTAATTACCTGAGGCTCTCCAAAGTGAGATGATCTTGGATGTTCTGTGAATAATGAGGCAGCAATTTCTTTCCTCTTCTGAAATTTAAGTCTTGAACTTTATAGCAAAACAGAAACCTCTCTGGGACACATTTTAAAAATTGAAAAAGTAAAACTGTATTTGGTAAAAGGTATATATTTAATAATCTTGGGAACACTTTTGCATATTAGCTGCCTATAAAGATCTGGTAAATGCAAGGGAAGGGGGAATGGGTAAGATGAGTGTCTGGGAAATAGAACAGGATTGCCAAGAAATAGACATCTTTTTGTGCCAGAAAACCTTGGCATGAAAAACATACACCAGCAAAGTTGAAGTCACATGCATTAAATATACATACTTCCTTCCCTTACTCGACAGGCTAATCATGCAAATATAGTCAATTACAGACAGACATGATTACTGCTAAATTTCCTTCAGTAAACCAAACAGTTCTGAAAAGTGCAGGTCACATTAATACTACGCCTGTCAAGCTGTTCGTGTCTTTTCTCCTAAATCCTCATTACTAGTACAAAAAGTAATATGTGTAACTAAAAAGACCACAATTGATGCTTTCTTTCCAAGCCTTTTTTTATACACACATTTCCTGGAAACGTAAGAATATCTTTTCTCCAAAATATGAAAAATTGAGCTTTAAGGTTTTTAATGGCAACTTTAACATACTATTCTGCACGTAACAAGACAACTGCCTTCCAATTTGATTCAGATTAGCACAGTTCTGGGAATACTGGGATGACTTTATTGACAGAATAATCATTACCTAATGCTTTACCTACTCAAGAAATGTCTAGTTCAGTGTTAACCAAGGCTTCCAACAAATACCTGTCTCTCAGCAGCATGAAACATTTTGCTTAAAGAATCTTACAAGTGACCAGTACTTTTTTGATTCATCCTGTGACTACCAATTCCTTATTTCTAGAATATGTATATGTGAATACATATATGCTACACATACAGGAGTTGTATTCTATGACAGTCTTTATGTTTGTTTAGAATAATGCACTGTAAAAATTGATAGTAATGGGAAGATCACATACAGTAGACCTGCAGTTCTTTGTGTCTCTTCCTTTGCCCTTTGGGGTCCCATGAATTTGTTCATATAGTACCTGAAAATCTGTTTAACTTTGTGGGGGAGTAAAACATTCATTTTACAGATTAGTAAAAGAGTAAAACTAAATCATCCATCTGAGGCTACTCACGTAACTACTCCTTTCAGAGGCAATGAAACGCTGAACTCTCAGTGATTCATTAAAAGGATTCATATAGCCTCCTTCAATAAATTCTTCCTGACTAGTAAAAAGCTAGCACCATCCTTCTGAGCCACTTCAGCAGTGATGGCAAAGGGTAACTGGGAATGAAATCCAAATCGTCGTTTTGACCATAAGGATGAAGAGCACTAGGAGTGCAGTATGGTGAAGGCTGCACTGCCATTGCTCTGCCATGTCCACCACAAGGCTGACGGAACATTTCAGGCTACAGGACTACGATAGAGACCTCTTCTGAAGGGAATGGGGGTGGCGGGGGCAGAAATCTTAAATACATCTGTTATAATTCAGCTTTCTATTTTAAGCACTTAAGCACTGTTCAGCTCAAGACAGGTCAACATGTCAATGATTCATGCCAACTTACTGGAAATGAACAAAAACTAATGAAAATCTGAAAGTCTCTTCAATCTTCCCTTTAAATCAACCACAGCTCTCCACAGGTAAATCTTACAAAAGGTGCTTGAAAAAATACGTAAAGAATCTGTCAAGATTTATCATGGCAGTTCTACAAACTATACTTACCCAAGCAAGAGTTCAGGTGAGCGGTACCATCTGGTAGCCACATATTCCGTATAGTTAGCATTGCTTCCTTCAGAGAGATTCCGAGCAAAGCCTGTCAAAGAAACAGTATGAAAGATTATATCCTGATTTAAATACAATATGCATATCAGCACTGATTTGGGCACCAAGACCTCACGCCTATTTAAACGGAAGCCTAGTGCAGAATTGTCGTGGTTTAACTCCAGCTAGCAAAATACCACGAAGCCGCTCTCACAGATCCCTCCTCCCCTCCTTCAGTGGAGGGGAAGAATCGGAGGAAAAAGAAATATGGAAGCTCATAAAATTGAGATAAGAACTATTTACTGATTAAATCTAAATATATACAAATACTACTAATAATAAATAATAGAAAATAAAACATATGATAACAATATGATGCAATTTCTCACCTCATTGACCAATGAACAACAGGTG
>NW_010227248.1:0-1984 GCF_000690775.1 Eurypyga helias
CTCGGGGGTGGGGGGCAGCCCGGCTGCGAGGTCAGCTGCAGGTTCAGAAGGGGTGAGCGCAGGAGAACACCCCGCTCTCCTGTGCCTGCCTGGCCGCCTCGTCCCACAGCCCCGCGGGCAAGGACCCAAAGGAGCTCTGTGGTGGCAGCAGTGGGCGAGATGCCGTCTCAAACCCCATTTCTCATCATTTTCTTCTGCCTTTCGGTCGAGGAAATTATCCTGTGGCGAAAGGCACCGCTGGACACTGCCCACGCCCAGCGGGAGCTGATCAGGCTGCAGGGCCCACAGTTGTCCCACACCATGGGCGAGGGCTTCAGCTGTGACAGCCAGAGTGGTCACGGTGTCCCTCCAGTGCCGAGCAGGGCTGGGGACTGGGGTGGGTGCACACAGGCCAGGCTCAGCCCTCCTGGTGCCATCCTGGTGCCATCCCATCCCAGGGGAGCAGGGGCCATGTGGCAGAGCTCTGGCCACCCACCCTCCGAGCCATGGGAAATGGGAGGACAATAAACTTTCACTTGCACCTTTTTCCAGGAAAGGGCTGGTTTGTGGTCTGTATCATCACATCTGACCCATCGACACCTGTGTCACCAGCTGTGCCGAGAGCTCCTCCGGGGCCTCGTCCTGCCTGAGCGGCCACAGTGCCAAGGATGGAGCGGCTCTCCTGGCCCCGCAGACCCCCCCAGGTGTCGCTCATAGCAGGCATGCAGGAGCCAAGGTGAAGCAGCCCTGCCCAGGGACGGGCACTCACCCAGCACACCAAGCCTGGGAAACCTGGGGAAGTGGCAGCTGGGATTTTACAGACACTAAACGATCGATTTGTGGGTGTTGGGAAGGTGGAAGCTGCGGGATTGTGCCCTTGGGGAGTGGGCTGAGCTGTTTGTGAATGGGCTTCTGCGTACCACCACCAGCGGACTCCATCCTCGACGATACTTTAAAATACACCACAGACACTTGCCCCATCCAGTCCCAATCCACCCCCTTCTGATGGGGACAAGACTGAAACGGGTCCCCCCACTGGTGCTTTGCCTTGGGGCTGGCCATCCCCAGACCCCAGCCCTGGGCTGCTGCCGGTGTGGACACAGCCCCACTGCCCCTCTCCAGCCCCACCAACCTGGACTGGATTTGGGCTTTCCTGCAGCGTTACAACCCCACACCTGCCTTGGGCATCGCCTGCTCCAGGAGAATCCAACCAACCAGCCTTCCCCGAACCCCACAGGGAAGTGGCCAGGAGCTGCTGATGTGATAAATTCATACCTTAAAAGCTGCTTTTTAATTCCTCCCGCCGTTCCTTCATGCATAGTGGCACCTTCTGGCTTTTTCTTCCGAGCACGGACAAGCGGTCAGCAGACCCTAGTGCCTTCCCTCCTTCCCACGAGTAACTGTCCCAGCACGCAGCTATTGCACATTTTCCTTTATGAGCTTCATCTATTTCAAAAGCGCCCTCTCAGCGTCTTCAGCCCCCATGGCCTGAGATTTCTCTTTTAGTTTGCTTCCTGTATGGATTTTCTACAGTCCCTAACTGCTAATTCACTACCACCGACTTCTGCTTTTTCTGTTTGTTTATGCAGAGCTGCGCAGATGCCCTTGTGCACACACACACACACACACGCCGCTTCCCTTCCGCTCTGCGCCGGGCGCAGCTTTTAACCATTGCTGCTTTCTTCTCCTGTAAAAGCTTTAACCAGCTTCCAACTTCCCTCTTTAACTCCCGACCTCTGGCCCGCGTCGTCTCCAGGATGCGTGGGGTGGGTTGGAAGCGGTACATCTGCGTTTCCTTGGGTGGGATGTGGTCGGCTGCGGGTGACCTCTGCCAGCCAGCAGTGGGATGGGAGTCCCCTCACTCTCTCTGTGGATGGGGTCTGGGGGGTGACGTTTGGAAATGCTTGGCTATGGGGGGGTCTGTGCTGAGTTGGATGTGCCCCCTAAAATCTCAGCCTGGCTATCATTCACCCCTTCAGAGGGCAGGGTGGGTGATGGGCAGACT
>NW_010227249.1:0-10040 GCF_000690775.1 Eurypyga helias
TCCAGGTCCCTCTGGATGGCATTTTGACCTACCCTGGTCTCTTCTACATACCTGTTTCCTTGCAGCTTTCCATCTGTATCCTAGCGACCTCCTGTAGCCACCGTCACTGGCTGTTCTGGAGTGTGTGAAGGCTGGAGGAAGGCTGATCAATGAAAACACCCACCTGCTACGTGGGTGTCTGCTATTATCACACCTAGATGTGTCCCATGGTTCCTCCTAGTCCCACATTTGAGAAAGATACCACATTCCCCCCGCCTCTAACATACAGCCGTACCACTCTCAGAATGCCTGATCTTGTCTCTTCTTGGAAGCTAAGCAGGGTTAGGCCCAGTTAGTACTTGGATGGGAGACCATCTGGGAATACCAGGTACTGTATAGGCTTAGGGCCTGGAGAACAAGTCTGATGGAGGAAGCTGGCGTTGTTTAGCCTGAAGAAGAGGAGGCTGAGGGGAGACCTGATCACTCTCTACAGCCCCCTGAAAGGAGGTTATAGCGGGGTGGGTGCTGGTCTGTTTTCCCGGGTAACTGGTGATAGGACAAGAGGAAACGGCCTCAAGTTGCACCTGGGGAGGTTTAGATTAGATATTAGGAAAAACTTCTTTACTGAAAGTGCTCAGGCGTTGGACCAGGCTGCGCAGGGAAGTGGTGGAGTCAGCACCCCTGGAGGTGTTCAAGGAATGTGTAGACATGGAGCTTGAGGACATGGTGTAGTGGGTATGGGAGTGCTGGGCTGATGGTTGGACTGGATGATCTTACCCGTCTTCTCCAACCTTAGTGATTCTGTGACACTGCTACCATGTCAGCAGGCCGTGAAAAGCTCTTGTTCTGTCACAAGCTGTAGGGTGGCAGTGGGAGCATCTCCCATCACAGTTAATGTAATATCCCCAGGGATAGGCTTGGCTCAGTGTCCTACCTCACCATTCCTATTCCTGACCTGACTCTGAAAATCTCTGTAGTTCCATCTAGAGGACTGGATGAGGGTCTCAAACAGTTGCCTCTGTCACTCACATTCAGGATGCCTTGGAGCAGCACGCTGTCCCGGATCCTGCCCTCGTTCCGTGCCTTCACAGCCAGATTGGAGAACCACACACATGGGATCCAAAACTTGTTGTGGGGGGAATTCAAGCTCTCAAACTTCTTGTGCTCTTCTGGTGTCATGAGGCCTGGGTGGGAAAAAAGGATCGCCACAGAGGGCAGAAAGGAATTGATTTGGTCTGAAATGAAAACATCTACATCTCAGGTGGTCACCTTAGCTTTCCTTAAAAATCACACGAAAAACTCAGGCCCTGAGCTTTTAGGAGACACATGGAGGACAAGTCGTCTTGTGAAAACATTGAGTTACGGGAGTGTGAGAGGCAGGTTTTATCTCACTTCACCTTGGATGTCTACAGCATATCTGACCAGATCACAATCAGCAGAGAGATAAGTACTGCTGAGGGTGTAATTGCCTGCTGTACTTGGACATTTATTGAGAATAGGATATCTCGTGTCCTCGAAGTGCCTGTTTCTCTCTCTGGATTGCAAAGGGAGCCCAGCTGACTAGGCTAGGTGCAGACATCCCCTTTTGGGCAGACTGGGAAACGTTGTACACCGAGGAGCATCTTCAGAGAGGATTCAGGGAGCCCAGCAGCTACGATCAGAGGTTTGAGGCTCCAATTCCCACCTGCCCAGTGGAAAACTGTTGCCCTGCGGGAGGACAAACATACCACTGCTCATGCTCACGCTCTGCCACAGTTGTGTGGGCAGGGTCATTTCCTACAGAGAGCTCTTCTGTTCCCATGTACGCTTTCAGTGCAGGGTGAGCACGTCCCAGTAAAGTCACTGCACCACAGTTACCCTACTGTGATCAGCCAGGGCTGCCCTGTGACCTGCAGCATATCTGCATTCACAAACCAGATCTCAACACTCTTCCGTAGAGAATTTGAGCAGAGACACTTCAAGCAAGCCTTCCAGCCACTAGTAGGAACAATCATGCTGTGCAATAGGAAAACAAATGGTTATCACAAAAGAGCAGAGCTAGGGCATGAGCAGGTGCTTAGCACTTGCTGCAGACACCAACTAAGCACATTGCAGCATTATCCCATCTCCAGTCTGGAGGTCACATAGCCATTTACAGTGCTATTGCCCTACAACAGCAACAAAGTGCTGCTCTCTGCTCAGTGCAGAAGGTAGCACGGGTACTGACCTGCCCTCACGACATGCTCCATGCTGGGGAAGCGCTTGTAGACAGCCGTGCTGACTGAGCGCAAGATCAGCACACTGCACAGGTTGCTGTAGCGCATGAGGGTGCGACGCAGGAGCCGCCCATACTCGTCCTCCCCATCCACATTGCAGGAGACCAAGTTCATGATGCGGTCGGGCCATGGGATGCTCTCGTACTGAGCCCACCAGCGGGACACCACCAGAGCCACGTAGAAACCTAGAGATGAGCTGAGCAAATTAGCAATCCTAAAGGAGTGGGAGATGTAAATGTTACTGTGTAGGAAGGCTGGTACTGCTCATACGGGGATGCAGGCATGCCTGGAGGACACATCTCCATCCTAAAGTTAGAGTCTGGGTTTCATGGTTTATTCGGTGTTACTTGGTCCCTGCCCTCCTGGCAGAACCCAGGACATGCTAGTACATCTGGACAGTGCAAGGTGTGTACAAGGGTCATAGCTCACAGCTGCAACATGGAATGGTGTATTCTGCTTGAGTTTTACAAAGGCAATGGGAGAGGTCTGATCAGCAAACCCTGCCTGCCTGCAGAGCTGTATCAAACCAGACAGAAGACATGCTGCCCCTTTCCCCTCCCTGTGTGTTCCCAGACAGAGCTCCTTACCCAGCACAAAGGACACAGGGATTAGCTCAGCATAGCTGTTGCAGTAGAGTGCCAGCTTCTCAAACATCAACCTTTGGCTCTCACTCAGGATCAGCCTAAAAGGGAGAAACAGAAGCGTCAGCCTCAAAGAAGAGTCTGTGCCTTGTTGGGCCTGCTGGGACAGGAGCCTGGCCAGGGAAGGCAAGGATGGGTAGTCAAGACACTGACACGCTGTGAGTCTGGGGACGATGTGAGTGAACAGTCCTCATGAGCCTAAGACATCAGCCCACCTCCACGAAATACTCCGTGGATCAGTCTGAAGGAGCCAGAAGTGGTCACTGGCAGAGAGTATGTGATAAGTGATGGAGTGTGGTGTCAGGGACCACCTGTATGTTTGTCACTCGGGTGTGCGCTGTGTGGTATCAAGGGTTTGACACAGAACTTTGATGTGCACCACGGTTCACTTAATATCCTGCAAAATATCAGCCCAGGCTCTGCTCTTACATGAGTTCCTGCCTCTTTCTTAGAGCTGCTTCCCTGCCAGCCTGCTGCGTCTGCAATCAAACCAGCTAGCGGAGCTCCCTGTCTTTCCTCACCAAAGCCAGGCCAGCCACAGAGTACAGTTGCTTTATTGCAGATCTGTGGCCCCAGAGCTGATGTCTGCTCTCAAAAATACACCCAAGGGATCACCTGTTGTGTAACACGGGAAATTCCCTCCTAAAGCTCCCCGCTGTGGGACATCTCCAGTGCTAGTTTGGTCTTGGTCTCCACTAATCTACACATTATTCTTCTGTAGGTGATCAGCCAAGGCAACTCTTCATCCCAGGGAGGAGAAACCGTGTTACTTCCCAGGACAGAAAAAAGGAGATCTATCAGCTGCTAAGCCATATTGGAGCAGTAAGGAAGGACCTTTCTTTTCCTCCTGCGATCAGAGGCTGGTGAGTGGCTGGCCAATTCCTCTTCAGTAGGATCACTGTCCCAGTCCTGTGTTGCTCAGTTGTCCTGCTCCAGGACAGCTGAGAGTGAGGGGCTGTGTTAGTGTCGGGCTGTAAGGATGCTTACCTGTAGACAAGACTGATGGTGAAGTACAGAGAGATGAAAATAAGGAACTCGGAGTAGAGAAGTTTGTAGATACTTCCTTTCCATTGGAGCAGGAGCTGTGAGAAGGTGCCTAGGCGGGCATCAGCCACACGGTTGGTGTATGTCACTGTCATCACAGATCTTTGTGGAGACACAAAATGAGTAGATTTG
This sequence comes from Eurypyga helias, assembly GCF_000690775.1. Taxonomy (NCBI): domain Eukaryota; kingdom Metazoa; phylum Chordata; class Aves; order Eurypygiformes; family Eurypygidae; genus Eurypyga; species Eurypyga helias. Next base: position 4,052 of record NW_010227249.1, read on the forward strand.
AAACTGCCAACAAGCTTGCACAGATGAAGGAGACAGGGACAGGGACAGGGACAGGGGAAGGCAAGGCAAGGCAAGGCAAGGCAAGATGAAGTCAGTGACAAAGAACCAGAAGGAAATTTTTGGTAGGCAGTTAATTTGATGAACTGGCTATCTTTTTACTGTCTTTGAGCTGGTTACAATGATGGAGAATACACTTTCTGGTGGAGCCCTTGGTTTGTAGTGTTTGATTGTTAGCATTCAAGTGGGGCTGACTGGGCAGAGTAGACAGAGCCCACTGTTGTGGTACCCACGCTTACGTGCCACTCCCTCCCACAAAACAGTTGTTTAAGATTAATTCTCAGAGGCATGAACTCCAAAGTTGCTTACTGTTCTTTTTTTTTTTTTTTTCCTTGTACTACTTGCTTCAAATATGTTGTTTCTTTAAATGTACTTGTTGGGAAGTGTCTCCTGGAATACTGATGGGAAAAAAAATACAAAGGAAAGTAAAAATCCCAGAAATGAGAGATTTATTGGTACTCCAGATGAAGCTACCCCTGGAGATTTGACAGTTTTTGTAGCACTTGCACAAGTATAGCTGTCTAAATTTGAGCTGAGGGCCGTATCTGGACTATGCTGGTCCTAGTTTCACAGGCAGAACAGCCCTCCCTGTTAAAGAACTGAGGGGTGGAGTTTGGCCAGGCTCACAGAGCATAAATTCCAGCAACTCCACCTCCCCTCTACTTCAACCATACGTTGCACAATAAATCACGCTGGGTAAAAAAAGGCATTCAGGCTTACAAAATGCTTCCCATTCATGCGTCATCCCCACTACACTTCCTGTAGTTTAATCCTGGATAAATAATCCTTTATCATCAATTAATAATCAGACTCACATTCATGTAAACCTGAATTAGTAAAAAAAAACCCAAAACAAACAAACCAGCGTAATCCATGCCAAACAGATAGGTGAATGAACTCTTGGTTCATAAATAATTATCCGGTGTGAAACTGTTGGTATTTCTAAATCTTAACATGTTAGCAGGATGTTACACAGACATTGCTATCTAACAGAGACAATAATCTTAATAGTTATGGGCCCTCAGTTCTTCCCTGAATAATGGAGGCAAAGAAGCACTTAAAGGGACGAATTCAGACCTTCCTGCTCCGTAGCAGCAGCTAAAGGCAGGTAAGTCTGTGTCCATGCTCCTCATTTAAGCCTCTCATTGAAAGAGCTACAGTTCTGTAGGGACAACTCAGGTCCCAGCCTGCTGGTGCTGTGAAGAAAAACAGAAAAGTCTGTTTTGTTGATTCAACCAAACAGCAACTTTGTCCTGGCTTTGGCTTTTTGGTGCCGCTCCTCCTTTGGGTTTCCTTGTCATAACTCTCCCCGAGTCCCCTCTCACAAGTTATATTGGAGGAGCAGAGCTGGCACCTGCCTTGCCAAGGGCTCTGCAGCTGCACAAATGTACCTTTTACTACAGCCTCATGGACATTCATGCTGTTTCCATGTGTATTTCTGGCCAGTGCACAGGAAGCTGTTTTTTAACCGCCCTAGAGACCGCACACACATGGTCTATACACACAAGAAATGTATGCAAACACTCATAAATTTACTGGGGGCTGCTTACAGAAAGCTGGCTGTTTACAGAAGCTATGCTTCGGGTCTTGAAAGTACTCAGGGAGACGCTTTGTTGCATAATTCAAATACAGATTCACTTTTTAACAAACATGGAAACTTTCAGCTCTGGTCCCTGTAAATAATGGATGTCACCCACCTCCATGCAGTTCTGCTTCAGCACAGGACATGGGGCTTTTCCCTCCAGCCCTGAATGGTTAAGGCACTCCCCTGCCCACCTGCCAGCCTGCGCAGGACAGCCCTGGGATGTCGCTCGGCAGCTGGCACAGATGCCCCCCAACCATTTGGAGTTGAGGTACGTGCCAGGAGGTGACTCACGGCAGCCCCAGCACTGGCACACCGGAGGCAGTATGGGATGGAAGAGCCATGCCCTGTGCAGCGCCCACACAGCCTGCTCCCCAGGGAGCTGCTGCTTGCCACTGCCCACATCCACCTGCCTGATCCGTCCGGACCAACCATTGCACCTGGAGGTCGATTGACACCAACCAGGCTGTGGGAGTCCACAGCAACCAAGATCCTGCAACAGCAAGCCAGAATCAGGTGTATTACCTGCCACATAAGTTAGCAAACTACACGAGCAGCTATTGCAAAGATGGAGAACAAGCAGAGTGCACAGATGGAGCGAGAGGAGATCCGGGCAGAATAGGCAGGAAGGCAGGTCTTTGAAGGAATTCACCTGCTGTTGGAGGACTCAGTACTTACAGTCATGGGCTCCCGAGCTGCACTGGAGGCTGTGGAAGTTTGGTACCACATGTGTCCTTGCTGGGTCCTTTGTGGCCCATGCCATGGCCCGCCTCCCTATGCCCCCTTGGCTCATGGGGGGATTGAACCTGACAGACACGGTGCGCTAAGGCGCCTGAAAACCACTTGGGAAACTGCAGCCGGTCACTTGATGCCATAATCCTTCCTCATTACAAAAGAGACTCTGTTGTCTTTTTCCCTGTTCCTTTCTAATCTTCTGAGTAAGCCCTGCATGTTTATAGAGGTGGCTGGAGGAGGGGGAGGCAGGGCTGGCTGCCCCACAGTTCCTGCTGCTAACTCCTGGCACAGCCACGGTGGCTGTCGGAAGAGAGGCATTTTACCTCTAATTCCTTCCTGTTTGGTCCCTTTCTCCGTTTCACAATCTTACAGGAGCCCCAAGAGATTAAGTAGGAATGGAATTTTCCACAAAGGCTATGAAGTGTGTCACTCCTAGGGGCTGAGCAGCCCTCTGCCCTGGGGAAGCCCCTAGCTCCCTGAAACACCTGGCTCATGCTTTGCTTGGTTCTCAGAGGATGTTTCTCAGTGTCTCGGCTGTCCCTGGATGTTCCAGCTGTGGTTTGGATGCTGGGGACTTCCCCTCAGCCACTGGCTCCCCCAGACTCTTTCATGTGCTCACTTTCTTTTCCACTCACTCCTCCAGCAGCACTTGGGGGCTGTCACTGCCCTTTCTCTCATGCCACTCTGGAAAACACAGGTTCTTGCCTTTGTCCTCAAGCCTCCACCAAGCCAGAGAACTCCTAGCCTCTGTTTCTCCAGCAGCCTTAGTCCCTTTTCTTATCCCAAGCTATCCTTCACAGTTGTGACATCCTTCTCTTCCACCACGTTCTGCAATCTGTCCTGTCAAGTCTTTAAGCCATTCCCCTTCCATAAGGCTCTGAATCAAGATCCTTTCTTCCCAAATTAGTCTTGCTGTGACGTGTACTCTTCGCTGTCAGCAGGCTCCTGGGCAGCTACCGTGTGCCCATAGGCACAGGACTTCACGTAGCCTACAGCTCTTCAGAACTTTCATGTCTTTCCACTCACTTTCCACTCACTACTTTGGGAAGTTGTCTCTGTTGCCCCCTAGACACCAGTATTTCCTGCAATCAGCTTTTGCGGAGCTGCTACCACATTCAGTGACCTGGAGACAAGGAGCTGCTGTAAGTTTTAAGCCAAGCCATGATCCTGTCTCATCACCTGGGCCGAACTTCATAAGTATGCTCTGACCCTCCCTGCCTCCATCATTTGTGATGGGATCGTAGGTCTGATGCCTGCAGCTCATGCAGCTGGAGACCAAGGCTCCTCGGTGAGGCTCTGTGGGGTCGCTACCTGTGTTTTCGCACTGCTCTTTCCAGCAAGCAGGCAGCAGTCTCTCCAGTGAAACTGCATCAAGAGCTAGTTATTGTAATAACCTACTTCACTCTTGTGCTGGTCTGTGTGCCTGTGCCTTTGACACTTGTTTAGCGTCAACAGCAGGGGTCAATTTGTCCAAACTCTAAGTTTCTCCTTTCTGTGTGGCTGAGCCTTGACAAGGGTGTTGTATCGCTGCTTCTCTGAAGCTGGTGCTGCCTGGCATCTGTCTAATGTGGGGTTTCTAGTGAAGTCCTGGGAATTGCTGTCAACGGTGGGGAGATGGTAGTTTAAAACATGGGACTCAGTGCCATGAGGTGCATCTGAGGTTTTAGTTCTGGTGTGGGCCGTAGCGTGCTGGATTACCTCTTGTCCTGATTCCTTTTCAACAAAAATGGAGGGAATGATCCTTGCTTCTTCTACCTGGCACCAAAACAATGGAGATCTGATTTCTGCTAGTCTCTGGGTAGAAGCTGCTCTGTATTGGATTGCATCATATGCTGAAGGACATGGGCACACATCTGGCGGGAGTAAGTTAGAACATCTGGTCATGCACCTGAGAGGCTACCACACTATGTGTTAGGAGAACAGGTATAACTGCTGGGGGAAGGAACTTACCTGGAGCACTTGTCGTTACCAGAGGCCTTCCTGCATGAGCGCTCTGCATCCCTGGGTTTGCTGCAGCTCCCTGACCATGGAACCTCCTCTGCCAGGGGTGACTTGCTCTGGGTAGGTGGGAGGGCAATGCAGAAGAGAAAAGGCAGCATGATGCTTCTGCAGTGTGAGATACAGACCTGTCAGGAGAAGCAGGAACACATGGAGGGCCACTGGGAGAGCCTCACATTCAAGTTGTGGAACTAGATAAGGGCTCTTATCAGCAGCCAGAGGCTAGTGAGTACAGGGTTGCCTCAGTGGCCCAACCACGGCAAACTCATCACACTGACTGAAGGAGCACATAGCTTTGTGCCTACTGTCATGAGCAGCACCTGCCAGCTCAGGGGGAAAGAGGAGAATCCACCAGGACCAAAACACCCCAGTCGTACTCCCTTTCTGAAGCCATGCTCTGCATGAGCTGCAAGGTAGGGGCGCTGTTCCAGACCTCAGTGTGGCTACCCCTGCGTCAGTGCCGTCTGTCTGGGACAGGAGGTTGGGTACCCCAGTTTTGCTGAGGCTCCAGGAGTGTCTTGTCCCTCAGAGGTGTACTTACTGTGTTGTCTGCTCTGTTACAGGACTGTGAGATTCCTGTAACAGGCTTGCTGTGAGATTCCTGAAACTTTGCTCCTAGGTTGCGGCCGCTGCCAGAGGGCCCTTTTATGGCCAGGATCAAAGGGTTGGGACAGGGTGCCCAAGTGATTCAGGATGATGAGTGTCTCAAAACACCAAAGAGTTCTGTGAATGGGAGTAAAAGCTTGGACGGCACAGAGATGGACCTTCTCTGAAGTCAGGGTGGTCCAGGCAAGGGCCCTGCTCCATGGTTTTGTCCTTCCCTTTGGGGAAGTATCCAGAAAGAAGGAATTAGTGGACAGGCCAGCTCAGTGCCTGAGCCCTCATCCCCACATGTGGCAGTGGGGACAAAAGTGGTTCGAGTGAGACATTTGCTGGAGCTGTTGGGAGTGGTTCAAGAGTGCCCCTGGGGACTTCACAGGAAACAGCAAAACCTGAAATGTTCTGATCTTTTGTGGAGGGATGTACTGGCATCTGGGGGACTCTGCTGCCCTCCTCTGAGGGTAGCTCAGTTGGCAGCTAGTGAGGTTCAGAGCTGCTGTTACGAGATCATGAATTTCTGCAATCTAATATGAAAGTAAATAACTGAGGGATTACCAGTCTGGCAGTGCTGCTTGGATCTCTTTTCACATCCTCTGTGGCCTCATTCTTTGCAGGCCTTGAGGAAGATGCCAGTCTGAAAGCTTGCCTTGCATAGAAGCAGAGGAGGAAGCAAGGAGGTGCTGACATCCCTCCTCAGACTCACCATCCTGGAATCATTCTCATTTTCTCTATTTTACAGTTGTGGAGATTGAGTTATTTCCTAAAAAGCTGAGGGACAGTCCTCCTTTCTCTGACTTTCCCAGCTGCTCTCTTCCTTTTCCATCTGGTGTCTCTTCCCCTGAGTTCAGGCTGAACACTTCCTTCAAAGGATGTTGCTGAGTGTGAGGTTGCTCTTTGTCAGCTGTCTGCAGCTAAGAACCCACAGGAACAGCAGTGTCTCTGGTGGGTTTCTGCTCAGTGCCACAGGGTGACTGCTTTTAGCAGCGCCTGTCTGAGCAATATGGCACTGCTGTTCAG
>NW_010227249.1:10228-11627 GCF_000690775.1 Eurypyga helias
AACTGGATGATCTTTAAGGTCCCTTCCAACCCAAATCATTCTGTGATTCTATGATTCCTCTGGTTGTCAGCCAGGAGCTGAGCATTATGCTTTCTTGGTCTTGTCCTTTCACCCTGTTGCCCTGAAACAGGGGTTGCATTTTGTTGGGAGGTCAAGGCAGATCCGCTCCATGAAATCAGAGGTCTTAGACCTGGGGATCCCAGAGGATCCTTGCTGAGGCCCTTCCAGTTCAACAAACATGCTGCACAGCTGCCCGAGACAGGCAAAAGGGAGGGGAGCGAGTGGGTGGATGAAGCCTGGAGTTTTAGGCCATTTGTTTTCATTCTCATTTTTACAGCAATAACATCTGGGCTGGGTTTGCTGTGTCAAGGGTGTAGTCCTGCTTTCCAAGCTCAAAGATAATCCCTGTTCCTCCTCCCCTTCCCAGTGTAGGTCTGTTTTTTTTCCCTTTTTTATTGCTTTTTAATTGTAGTAGGATCTGAATCCACCAGCAGACCAGGCAGCCCAGAGGCAGCTTGAGCCCTGTCTCATGACTGGGAAGTATCTGTGGTGGGCAGGATGTCCTAGCTGAGAGCTGCTTTTGCTCTGCAGGGTACTCTTGCACCTTGTTTAAAACAAACTTAGGATTTTGAGTCCTGCTCTTCATTTATGACCTATTCAGAGGAAGATTCAGGCACTGCAGGAGGGAATATGAAGGATCAGGATGATGTGGAGGCAGAGAGCTTGCTGTCTGCAGGAGTCAATTAGGACTACCAGAAACAGATCCCGCGAAATGGGAGTCTCTGCTTTGCTTTGGCGGTTCCCCAGTTGCTCAGTCAGGTATATCCCTGCCCCTGAGAAGGACTGGGGGGGTCCTTTTCTTTGAGAAAATGCTGTGGGGAGCAAGGGACTGGAGACTAGACATAACTCTGAAGAAGACACAGAAATCATTAGCAAGATGCTTCTTTGCCTGGAAAGGATGGGAGGATGAGAAACAAAAGATGAAGAGCCAGGGAAGTCTGTAGCTTGGCAAGGGGGATCTGCAGGAGGGATCTAAGAGTGGGGAGCTGTGCTGGATTCAGCCAGGAAAGAGTTAACTCTCTTCACCGTGGCTGCTAGGAAGCTGTTCCTGGATGCATGGAGCAGCACTGATCAGGTCTCAGCTGGCGCTGGGCAATGCCTGCACTGAATTCAAGGTCTTTCTCCCCTTCTGACCCTGCAGCTGCGTTCCCAGCTCTCGCTGTCTCGCTACAGGCAGCGCAGGGACACACAGCTCAGGCCCCTGACCCCAACTGACCGAGGGAGTGTTTCATCCCACAGTACATCATGCTGGGGGCAGAGGCGAGGAGAGGTCCAGGAGCCATTAGTCTCTTTCTCATTTACACTTTCTAACACTCCCTCTAACTCCTGCGTTAGGTGC
>NW_010227250.1:0-4471 GCF_000690775.1 Eurypyga helias
AATCCAAACCATTCTGTGATTTTAAGAGGAAAAGGGACATATTCTCAAGTTCTTTAAAAAAAAAAAAAAAAATCAGTTACAAAGCAGAATTCATACAAATATCAAGGACAGCCACATTTTTGCTACATAAAAAAAGATATTTCAATACTCACTTGGCAGAATTTTTTTAAAAGCAATCCTACTATCTGAAAAAAATCAAGTAGTTATTAAAAGGTTCTGAAACCCCTGATGCCTATCTAAAGATATGACAAGACTAGCACCTCAGGTAGGGAAATGTGTTGGCTTTCCAGTTCCCAGGTATAACTCCTAGTACTGATTATTTAGCTTTATCCATGTCCATGGTAAGAGAGCAATTCTAAAATTAACAAATAGATGCAGAGACAGGCATAAATGTCTTTTGGTACCTTAAGATCCTCGTTGAGGATGTGTCCATACTCTCTGTAAATTTTATTCAACTCCTTGATTTTATTGCCCACACCAGTGTCCAGGAATTTCTCAATCTCCTGTAATGCTGATTCTGCACCATCCTGAGACTGACACTTATCTACCGGCTGCAAAGCCAGCAGACAAATTCCTTCATCGCACCACTTCATAGACTAGAAACAGAGAAAAGAACAGGCTCAGAATGCACTGATGTCAGCATCAAACACTAAGGTCTAAAACATTTTGTACCTCTACTTGTGACATATTCAGCTATTTAAGGAGAAAACTTCCAGCACATCCAGGTATTTTTACCTTCCCTTGTGATAACTGGCTGTTTAGCAAGTGAGGTTTTAGCAAGCCAGATGGGAAACAGAACTGTTCCATACAAAGTTTACCTTTTCCAGCAAGCCATGCAGTTCTAGAGATTTGTTAAGAAGATTCCTCCTCCGTTCTGTCTCAGTAGTAAAGGCATCACAGAGATAATGAAGTTCACTGCATTTTGGAATAATGGAGTCCACTGCATAATGATTACTTTGAATAAAAGCATCACCCTCTGAGGCTAGCAGTCTGGCTTTTGCTATAGTTTCCTAAGGAAGCAAGCACTGATTTAGGTACATCTTTCTTTGGATCAACAGCAATGAAATGAATGAAATGAATTAAAAATTATACCATTTATTTTTACACAGTAAAATACACATGTTGATACAGAAGACATCTTTAGTTAGCAGCTGCCTTTTTCAATAAATCAAAACCATTTCCTGTCTTCCCAGATGTGCAAGAACTTCTACGACTCCTTTATTTCTTTAGACTACTTCTGGAACAATAATAATAATATATACAATCATACGGCCTCTGTGAGGGAACCCCTATTAATCCTTCTATGCCTTAGCTACTCAGCAGCGTGTCTGTGTGCTTACGTATGCAATTTGGAGTGTGGCAGCAGTCTAAAGCCAAATTAAAAACTACCTAACTCCGGCACCTCAGCCTTAAAAGCAATGACCTCACTCATAGAGCTCTATATTTTATTGTGAAGCACAGATCATAATGAGGTTTCCGTTCTGCATTGTTCAGAGTGTATAATTCCATTGGTCATCTTTTAACATTCTGTACATTCAATACGCAGCCTTCTCATTCCTGAGATTTAGTGACATAAGTGTCTCTAACAGGAATGGAAGCAACACCCTGGTCACTATGTGCAGAACAAGGCTACGTAGATGCTTCACGAAATTCTTCCATGAACTGATCACACCGACCTTACGAATGGTCACTGCTCTTTACTGAGGGATGCCCAAGAACTGGGCTGCTCCAATGGTTAGAGACGTTATTCCAAATTCCTTCTGCATGTTACTTGAGGCACTGATTCTGCCCTGCTGTCAGCTTCAGCTCTGCTCATAGAATATACTCTGTAACCAAATACTGTTCCCCTCCACACATGCACTGCTGTACTGGTAATTAAGGAGACTTGCAGAGTTCTTACGCATGATTTTTCTTCGAAGCTGGTGAGATCTTTCAAAATGTGCTCCACATGTGAACAGCTGTTTCCCACACCTGTGAAAGCAGACAGTCTCTCGGACACAATATCCAAAGCTGCTTTGACCTGAAATGAGACAAAGCTATGCATCAATGAAGATGATTCCACCTCTCTGGAGAACCATCAGTAAAATAGCTGGTAGCCACTATTTCCAGGCAATTGGCTCACATTATGGGGTTATCGGGACACAGAGACAAATCACTTTTTTGTCAGCCTACCTTTACCCCCAATTCAAAATGAAAACAAGTACAGAGAAAAGTCAGTGAAGTAATACTGTTTCCTGGTACTGAAAAAAGAAAAATTGCAGGAAATCTAATGCTCAGGAAACATTTACGATCTTGCTTTTACCAGATGACAATAATACAAAGCGACATTAATGTAAATAGCAAAACATGAGGGAGAGGTCCTTACTCTAACAACTAGTTAAGAGAGACACAGACAGACACACACATTTGTAAGAGAGTTTCTGAGTGTTTCTCTGATGGAGGCACAGGGCCTGTGCTCTGAGATCAGCTACACCAGCATAAAGTGACTGTAGGTGCCATCAAGCATATGAGTTAAACTAACATGAGATCAGAAACTGGCTGTAAAAATTTTAGTTCAGCCTCCACCCAGCTTCTAACATTGTGGTTGCAACTTCCCACCCACAGTGTTGGAGACTGTTTTATAAAATTTCAGCCAGAAGGTTTAGGTAAGTCTTGGTTGCAATAAAAGGGCCTGTTGGCAAGATGAAAGCTTTGCAGCCAGCATATTATGTTTCTGTGGTGGAGAACAGGTTTCAAAGGAGTTTTTGAATGCTTATACACTGCTAGGCTGGTGGAAAAAATATAAGGCTGAAGAAGAGAAGCTATTATGTCTCTATATGCAAGTATTCACGGTAGTAAAGATAGCAGGATGTCAAGTAAGGACAGAAAGAAAAAGGTTGGAGAAAACTTTCAAGCACATGCAAGAGCTGCAAAAACAAGAGGGGGATGTATTTTCTTCTGAATAATGTCTATATTACCAAATATTGACCGCCACCAAGAAGTTCTCACCTCTCTGAAATTCTGCTCAAAATTCCGAAGGCGCAGACACTGCTCAAGTTTTTGCTGATGCTTAATCCAAAACTCATCAAAGGCAGTCTCTGTTTCATGTAACTGAGCCAGAAGTCTTTAAAAAAAAAAAAAATCAAAAAAAGAAGAAATACTGTAAGACTAATGGGTGCAACCTTTAAGGGACAATGCAATCTTCCACAGCAAACAAAAAGCCTCCCCAAAGCAATGTTTTCCAGAAAAAATAAACTGGATACAGGAAACTTTTTTTGAGTATTGCACAGAATTGTTTCCTAGAATAACATTGATGTAAAACTGAAACCCAACACAAATATTAAGTTCTGAAAAATTGGCAAGTGCTGATTTGAAGCTAGCTGCTGCGCGTACTACTTCTCAGCTCTGGCCTGGGGACATGGGGACTTGGGGCTAGCAAACATAAACACAACATGCAAATGTGGGTGGGCTAGGGCTCAGAGGAACCCAAGCCTTGGGCTATAAAGAAAAATGAAGGCAAAACTTTGTACTGCTGTGACCGGCCAGCTGTCCTTACATTCATTCCTGGGAGCGAGGCTCATAACAAACCTGAAGGTCATTGCTCCTCCTGACCAGCGTTACTACCTTAATATCACAGGCAAGCGCACAGCAGTACTCCAATGAAAAGGATCTTCTTCAATTATAATGTTGGCCAATGCCTTAAGATTTTTACTTTTCAACTTATCTGCCAATATTGCATTTGATAGTATGGTTATCCTACGGACTTATCTTTATAGTGTGCTTTGCTCTAAATCCAGAGAAGGCCATACCTCAGATTTTTAATGAATTTTTGTCTTTAATGGCACAGAAACAAACCCTGAATTTACAAGTTAAAACTGATTAGAAAAAAGGCGGGGACACACACAGAGTTTGTTCCAACTTCCATCAGACACTGTACAGAGTGGGAACGTTTCCGGATAATTTAGCAGCCCCCTCCCCGACTGTCCTTCAGATAGCTGATAGCAACTATGACCCAAAGAAGTGACTTGTGCCAAGCTTTGTGGATTGGAATGGACAGTTACTTGGAAAGAAGAGTCAGCCTGACTGTAACAGAAACATGGAATGACAGGCAAAAAAAGAATGCAGAGTACTGCCTGGGGGAAATGAGCTATGCTTTCACAGTTTTGTGAAAATTTACATCTGTGCTATGGTGATACAATGTCTTCAAACCTGGCAGTAGTTTAAGGAGGGGTGGGGATGGCAGAGAGCAAACGAAAACAACACCTAGTACTTACATGCCCAAAGAAAGCATATAGGAAGTTTGGGCATAGAGCTACTCCCCAGTAGCCCTTTGAAGGCTACTAAGGACACTGATGTCAGCAATATTAGAATCTCCCCTGAGCAGGTTTAAAGAAAAAGAAACCTCCCACTTCAGTTCAAAAGGACTTAATGGAAATGGTCAAATCTACTGAAAAGATGAGGCATTATCACTTCTGTCTTCCCTCCTGCTTTC
>NW_010227250.1:4488-14627 GCF_000690775.1 Eurypyga helias
GGTCTCCAAACAAAGTAAAATAAGGAAAAGCTGCTCAACTGTATAGTCCAAATCTGACTAAGAGGAAAGAAAGAGCAGTGTAACTTGTTGATACTGGAACTCAAACTGCAATCCTTATTTCCATTATAGCCAGGTCACCTGGCTATAATGGACATCACAGGATTACTTTGCCCAGGACAGATCTGACAACAGAGGAGTTGTTTCTGGAAGTATGTTTTATCTGTTCATGTTGTATCATACGCTTATTTGCTAAGCATGCAAAGTGAAAGAGCTGAGGAGGGGATCAAAAACACCCAGAAAAGCAGCACGTTCAGTATTTTGCTCCTCTCACCTTTCTACAGTTGTTTGATTGTCTAGCTGATCTTGATTCAGTTTGTATTCAGGATTCTCAGTAACTGGTTTCGTGATACTTCCAAGGATATCATCTCCCTGTTCTACTGCTAACCTGATATCCTCCTACAAAACAAAACAAAAACAAACCCCCACACACTGTAGTTGTGTGCTGTTGGTTTTTTAAGCAGACTTCATAAAGCACTGAACCAGGAAACGGTTAATAGGAATAGAGCAAGCATGCTTCGATTAAAAGCAGTGTTTGACAACAAATACAGACAGTAAATAATAAATGTCAGATTTTCCTACATTAATCATCTTAAGATCCCGGTGTAACCGAGTTGAATGTTCATGACAGATAGCCTTCTAGTGTTCCCTTAGGCTACAAATAGCTCAGAAATTTTAGATGTACAGTTTTGAAACCCCCAAATAGTTCTCATTCAAGCTGATTTGAAAGAACATTTGTCCATTCTTCAAAGGTCATATATTTTCAGATGCATGCAAATTGAATCAAATTTCTTGTTACAAACAAAGCTACGAATTAAACACACCACTACTTACCAAGGCCATTTCTGTTTCCACATACAAATCATTATGCATTTATACATGTTAAAAATCCTTCTTGCATTCAAAAATTGCATTTCTTGAGGCTAAGTTTACATCAAACCAAGCAAAAGAAGTTTCATAAGATTTCAATGTTTCGCGTTGTTATTGTCTATTAACATCCTCCAGATTTTCTATTAACATTATTAGCTATAAACTAAACCACAGTTTAACTAGAAGACAGCATATTTACGAAAATCACATACCTTCATTTTGTCCTTCTTTTCCGTGTGCATTGCAAGGAGGGAGCTGGTTGATTGCACATCATTTGGTAGTTCTGTTTCAGCCAGCTCAGTCCCAAAGGACTGGAGAATCTGAGCTGTTTGCTTAACCTTTTGGGCGAAACTTTCTATAGCCTTTTGGAATAAAAACCATTAATGATGTTTCATGCTCATCACATGCATATGCATAAACACACATACACACAAAATATAACTCAAAAAACAAACCCGAGCAGATGAATTACGAGACTGAAAAATAGTCAAAATATAATTTTGCAAGCAACAGATACCGTCACCATTAATTGTATGTTTTTCCTAGGCTCGTATCACGTATATCTTCTTCATATTTATATAATCTGAAGTTATTCTACAACTTGAGTTTTTTCTTTCTCGTAGCAAACCCAATAAACCTCAACACAATAAAACACTAGTTCCTTTGCTCCAAGTGTTCAGAAAACCACTCCCAAATTATTACTCATATTTTTTTTCCTCTAAGATGACTAAGTACCATTGGGAACATCTTCTCACTCCGACCAAGTCAACTTGCATCACTTGGAATCTGTTTTATAAATGACAGGGTACAAAACAGAAGGGTTCATTAAGCTGAAAAGTTAAAACGAAAAAAACTCGGACTTACAGTGCGATTGGACAGCCATCTGTTATGGCAGTAATCCAGGGTGCCACCAAGATCTTCTGTTAACTGTGTTTTATCAATGTAACTCTGCAGTTCTGACACTGAGCCCAGCATTATGATCTGCAGCAGCAAAGAAGAATGCAAACAATGGCATGGAGTCCCTTATGAAGGACTAAGTCACATCCTTCAGCCTCTGATAGAGAAATTTCAGTTTAATACAGAAGCAAGGGATGGAACTATTTCCTTTGGGTATGCAACACACAAACTTAACAATTGTTTCAGTTGAAGATGGTTGTAAATTTAAATAACAGCAAATGAGCATGAGCACCACACTTAACAGTGCATATTAAAATAAAGCTTATGAATTATCCAATTCATAAACGATTCCATTAGGAATTTTTATCGTGGTAAGCCATACATGACTATTTTCTAAGAGGAACCTTCAATACAAGATTCAAGAACCACTTTTAAGCATGGGTATTTTATTGAATTTGGGGTTGTGGTGGTTTTTTTGTTCTCCCTGGCTAGATTAAATACTTTAATCCTCTGTTTTCACTTTATTATCAGGGATTTGTCACTTACAGGTACTTTCATTTTACACTCATGTTGGTTGATCTTGAAAGCAATGTCCGAGAGAGCTCGATGAAAAAATCCTGTTGGGCGCAGAACAAGGACTAGTTGCAGGTTTCCTGGGAAAGAGGCCTGCAAAACAAGTTTAGTCTGTTATTTTCAAAAATATTTTCTGGATCTGAGACATAAAACACGAAGAATCCCCTGTTAAACCACAAACTGATTTTATCAAGGCCGCCCATAATGGGTTGACCAATTATAAACCTAGCAAGGCTTGCACAGAGAGCTTCATTCAAAGAAACACTTACTCAGCTTTGGGAACAGGAATCTATTGTCCTGCAACTGAGTTTTTCAGGGCTGGCTTGTACTGCTCTTCAGCTAAAGTTACATCCTAGCCAAGTTGGCTAATGAACAAACAGTGGTGGCTTAGTACTTTGTCCAACAGCAGTACTTTGATGGTTACCTTATCTTTAAAAGAAGGTGCCAAGAAAAACCTTCATTATTGTCTGAACACCTAACACCACATTTCCAGTTTGCATGTATACCTTGACAGTTGTCTACAGAAACTACTGCCACTGAGACGGAATTTCTCAGGCAGTAGTGTAGAAATAAGTTCTCATTTTGCAGAAATGAATTAAAAAAAAAAAAAAACAAAAAAAACATCATAATGCTCAGCTAGTGTTTTTCTCATCATCTTCCAACTAGTAGTCTGATGGATCTTTCCCAGTTCTACAAAGTGATAGAGGGAAAACAGAAGTGAGGAGAAGGAAAGCAAAGAAATAGCATTAAATTACTAAAAATCATCCTCTGCTGTGGCAGAGGTTTGTATATTTGGCATTGAGCCATTCTTGAAATCATGCAAGCCTTCTTCCTTATTCAGGATTTCCACTGTAGAGAGACTGTGAAGCTGACTAAAGAAGTGATCATTAGAGTGATTAAGTATGCGATTTTCTTTGTTATACTGTTAGAAATTATGTCACATTTCTAGCAAATTGAATTACTACCAAAAAAAGCTAACCAAAACCCAAACACTGACTGAAGGAGCTGTTATGCTATGCTCTGTTTCCATGCCTAGAGAAACTGTTAGTATCTGGAAGGTTGGAGAATGGTTTAATACCCATTTTAGGGTTTCCAAGGGTTCTGGGTATTTAGCATTGGGAGAGACAAACTTTTTAAAAGAGAAAAGTAGTTAAAAACATATCTGTGGAAAACTTCACAGATTCATTGTGGTTCCCCAGATATTCAGTGTATAACAGAGATCTCCAGTTGATTGAGGAACCTTAAAAGACTTGAGCTTCACAATCTGCCTCCAGCAATACCCAAATTTTCTAGAAAGTACAGTGGTTCAGTCCTGAAGTGTCTGGAATTTTTCAAGACCAACTGGACAGGGTGCAAGATAATCTCTGAGGCTCCCCTTCCCACAATAGGTTGGGCCAGATGATCTTTCAAGGTGTCTTTCATCCTGGGCTGTTCTGTGATTCTATGATATTTAGACTATTACTGAAGAAAACAGCTGTAGCCAAATGCAGTGTAATAGTAATATTTTCTAAATTGTGTATTAGCTTTTATGAGAAAGAGAGTTTAATTGCATGACTAAATTAAGTAGGGTCTCTCATTAATGGTCAAATCAAAGAAAACAGACAGAATACACCTTGCAATTATTCTCCATGTGTCTACTCAAAATGATTCTACTGAAATCACTAGTGTCTCGTACCACCTATACTAATTTCCATTCAAGACTTGCCAGAAGTTTCCTCTCTCTTTCAGCAAAAGCTCAAATTCTAGATTACTCTGTTTACAACACTGTTCTTGTCTCCTATGCTTTCCATTTGGCTTTGCTTTTCAAAAAAAACCCTGAGTCTTAATGAGGCCTTCCCGGCTTGTCCTGGCTTGGAGTCAAATGTGCAAACTGATCTTTGTTAAAGAACAACAAAAAAAGGGAGGATTGCTACAGTAAACAGTGTTGAACCTGTGCCAGCTCTGCCAGGTTATCTGAACTTATACCTTCACTGCCCAAACATTACAATTTTCCTAACTTTCTATTTTCTAAAGCCCTGGTGACTTGCACAAACACTGATATGATGCAAGGGCACTCCTTCGATACATTTGAGCTTCGTCAGTCAGTCAACTTCAACCCTGAACATGAGAACACCACCACCACAAAATAATCTTCGTTCCAGTCCAGCAGCATATTTGTTTGAAACTATTGTATGCTTAGCAGACAGAGCAAACAATGACTTCTCAATAATGCTGTGACAAGTGTTAAGCACAAAAAAAAAAGTGAAGTCACTGAACACCAGCATGCTTGAAGAAAGCTTTGTGTGCTTGTAAACTATTTTTCCCAAAAGGGTCTTTCTTTACTATTTATTAACTTCTCTCCCAAGTTCTTGTCTTAAATACTGCACTTTATTTAATGCCTATGCAAGAGAGACCAGCGGAAAAATAAACCTTCATATTTTTGGTATCCCCTATGAAAATTAGGGTAGATATTCTAATCTATTCTACATATTTCTTTGCCTCACTTGCATCAGCAGCGAGACGTGTTTGATGCCTCATGACACTCAGAGGATTAGTTTTCCATGTGCTTATCTCCTTCACTTCCTCATCCAGCCAGTCATGTGCCAATTCCAAAGATACAGAAAAGGACGTAGATGTGCATGAAATTACTAGCTTTGAAATAAATCTGACCAAACTGAGAATTTATATACAGCACAGCCCTTAAATCAAAGCTTTCCAATATATGGAGTTGCTTGCCGTCCTATGAGCACTCCAAACCTGGAATGTGGGAAGAACCTTCACTGGATGGACAAAACAGGAGCTACCTCAAAGACTCTTGAGAAAACAGTTAATAAATACTCAGGACAAGGCTGACCTGCCTGCTTTCAGGCCTCAACTTCTCAGGGATGGGGAGCTTTCCACTGCATGCTCCAGGCCTCTGGAAAGGGGGAACTTAAGAGAGACTGAATCCAGCTGAGTTTTAGGCAAAATGTAAAATTAAGTTAGTTGTGTATAATCTTAATTATCTCTTTCCTTCACAGAATATGAATGACAGAGGCACCAGTACTGACCCTGAAGTTAATGAGCTGTTAACTGGCAAAGGTAAGGAGATGCAGGCTATATCACCAATAAAGATGATACAGTACTGAATGGCTGATAAGGAACTGCAAAAACCAAGCAGGAAACAACCCCCAGGAAATAACCCCCGCCTGATGCTCGGGAAGGGGCAGCGGCAGCTTATTCATAGGGAAGGAAGAACAGCATTTTCCTTAAGACAGGTACTGAGGTTCTCCCTATCTTTGTTTTCCGTTGTGTAACGTGGCCTTGCCCTCTTGGTGCTAGTGGGGAGCTATTTAAGTCACTCAACATCTGCACCAGTCAGGCAGAGCAGCAATCCCACACACTCCTGCCTGACAGCAGTTGTAAACAGCACATAGGTGCTATAGGCTATTGGGCAGATGGTGCTTCCAAAGGAGGAGTAAGTCTCATTAAATCGAATCCTTTAGAATAGTCACGATACTCATTGAGACAGGATGCGGTGCTGCCAGGCTGCTGCTCCCCAGCAGAGGCAGCGCAGGAGCAGAGCTGGAGTCTACAACCAGGAGCCAGTCAATATAGCTTTCAGCAGCCAATACCCAAACCTGAGCTTTCAGAAAAGAAAACCTAACACCTTTGAGTTTTCATATCTCAGGTTTCCTCCAATGGCTTCTTTAGTATACAAGGGAATTATGTAGGTAGATAAACCCTTTAGACAGAGATGCATTTAAAATAAAGTTGCCATCTGCTGTTCAATCCCACAGAGCAATTCACTCAGCTGCCCCGGTGCTCAGAAGTCTTTTATACTCCTATGCAGCAAAGGAAAGTCATTCTGACAAACAGTGAACCTACAACCCCTTTTCTTCTGCTTCCCAGGTAAACAGCCAGCTTTCAGAAAGATTTGAACCATGTGAGCCATCAAAGAGCTAATGCTTGACTCAGTTTTAGCAGTTCTGTCTGAAAACACTTGGAACAAGACTATATTTAATTTTATTAAGAGCTTCAATGTACTCACATACTAAACTGTGGTGGTGTTTTCCCTTCTGCACTTACTAGTATGCTGTAAGCCACAAGGTACTTCTTTCCAAAATACCTCTGTATATAAAGGAGCTAATAAGTACCTTTTCCCCACCCCCACCCCCTGCAAGACTGTTTATTCCAGGCTAGAATGAAGTCTTTTACACAGGCTTCTCATCAAGAAAGAATCTTGAATTGGGTCAATTCATAAAAGGAGCTGTTTGAAATGTAGTTTTAAAAACATTGATCTATTTTGCGTTAGAACCAAGTTTAATGCTTGTGATGCTGTGATCCTGTTTGCAGAGTTTAAGGGATTCACTTCTCTCTTTTTATGTATTAAAAAAATGTTATAAGAAGGAAAAATGGTCGACACCACAAAGATAACTGCGAAAGTGCCTGCACATGTAATAGTCTCCAAGCATCCAAAGCAATAAGACAAAACCACACAGCATCTCAAAATAACCTTCTTAGCTCATCATTTGCTGGAATCATTCATAACAATAGCTACAAAATTAACACAAATACTGTTCGAGCTTCATCATGCTGTCAAGTTTTTGGTCTTATTTTGAATCCAAGCAAAAATGAGAAACATGACCAGGGGCTGAAAGAAGAGCAGTTTTTTCAAACCTAACTCACACAAATTGTTAAAGGACATTACAATATTCAGGACATGAAGCAAAGAGCTACCTAAGAACTGGACTAGTGGGAAATGCCTATCAAGAACATAAAACAGCACTTTTCATGACCATGAAGCATCAGTTACTAAACACATCTTTCATCCATCAACAACTCAATAAGAACCTCAACCTCTCTCTACAAACAAGGGCAAGGAATTCAAGGGGGGATTACTGTAATTCACTGTCTCTCACTTTGGATGTAAAACCAATGATAAGACTCCAGATGGCACAAAAACTGGACTGCCTGGCTCCTGCAAGGTTTAGGCTGGTATTAGCACTCCAGCCTCATCATTGGCTTTTGGTCTTCTCTGGCCAGCTAAAGGTCTTGGCCTGAATCTTCAAAGCAATTAATGGGCTGAGCCTCTGTTGCAGTGAAGACTGCATTTTGATTTATGAAGTGCTAAGAAAAACAGTACCCCAGACAATGGAGACTCAAACATAAGGCACTTGCATGCAGTACATCCTTAGTCAATGGTGTCAAATCAGGATGCAAACACATGTATGTTATTCCCAAAGCACCACATTTAAGGAAGTTTATTTTCTCTAGACTTTTATGAAGAGGCTGATGGATGGCCCAAGTGAAACTTTTCATGATGTTGAGTGCAGTTTTTTCTTTGTCTAAAAGGCTGAGTTCACACTTCAACCTTTTCCTCCAGATGGAGGAAGACAATCATGATAGTATAACAGAGACAAAGACAATGTAACGACATAGGCCTCCTTTTTCAAGGGAACACACTGAAACTCTGAATAAAGCAGCATGAAACCCCAGAACATGATTAGGAACGTGCCTCGCTCCTACAACTGTGAACTGAATATTGCTTGTTTGGGTATGACAATACTATGAGAGAAAAGAAGAAAGAAGGAAAAAGAGGAAAGAGTCATTTTTGACTGCATGGAAAGGGAAAGGGGATCAATTTGTCTTGCGCTTGTCATTCACTCAGCTTCAGTTAGGACAGTATGAAGCCATTTTATCAAGCTATGTGACTGCTCCTCCTTGAACCCTCATTCAGGAACCATGCCTTATTTCCATGAGCCTACCCACTTGCTCAGCCATAAGAGCTGAAGAGTTCAGCAAGGTCTTGTGTGGCTCTGTATACCACATTTAACTGAAAATAGGACATTATAATACAAATTTAGAAGAATCTCAGCAACTGACAGGGTAAAAACTTAAGAATTTTTGTATCTTTAAACAAAAATGTAATAAGGATGAACAATTTGCAATGGCTAAGTTTGATTTTTTTTTTTTTTGTAATATCCTTCAGTAGGAACAGATTTTATCCAACTTGCAGGCATCTAGAAGCTAAACTTTCTATATCGCCAACAGTATCTCTAGGTTATCCATCCCACCTATCTCAGATAGGGTAAGTCACCCTCCAAGCACACGCCATTCTTGGCTGCACTAGGCTAATAACTTCACTTTAGCCAAATCAGGAGAAAAATAGAAAAATAATTTTGTTCGCAGTGTCTCTTAAGCCACAGCTCATGCAGCCTTGCATGAGCTAAGGACAGCGTCCTGGGCCACCAGCCCATCGCAACTCTGTCAATTGTTTCAGTTCTGCTGTGGCTGCACATGCTTCAGCAGCAGTCATCTGGGGTGAAATGGTGCAGCCACTGCCCTTCTGTGTCTGCAAAAATAGGTTTACCTTGTCTTCACAGCTTTGACTTTCTATGGCAACCCTAAGTTATCAACATGAAATAAAGATTCAGCTCGGCACTGCTCACTTTCTGTCCCAGAAAAGAAAATGATCCCTAACAACAAAGAAGGAAAAAAGAAGCCTATATATTTCATAATATAGAAGTTTTTCCACATAATTTCAGATTGAAACAAAAATACTTTCTTCATTAATTTTGTCTCAAAGCATATTTCTTACACCTACTAGTACAAACCAAATACTTGTGTGTGAACAGTCTCGGAAATAACATAAACCAATAATTATTTAAAAAATACATATTAGTATGAGTTTCCAGTTAGCAGCTGCTTAGTGCTTACAAATATATTTCCTACAGTTGTTGGGATGGTAGTGATGGGCAGATGCTCCAGCTAGGATATTCCTGTTGGGCAGTGCTCCAGCCACAGCACCTTGCGCTGGCATCTCTGATTTTGCAAATCGAAAGGGTAAACCCTGTTGGGGCAGTTAGAGAAAAATCAGGAAAGATGGCTGGGAAGACACTGCAGGAGGACCTAGTATAAAGGAGCCATCAGCCAAACCTCTTCTCAAAGAACACAAGACTCATTATCACACACAGCAATAAGCCTAAACATTCAAAACTGCTAGAGATACTAGACTTTCAAAAATAAGGTCCAACCCAGACAGCCTAAATCACCATCAGAAGACAACTCTGGTGGTTAGGAAAACCAAAGAAGAAGTGGAAGTTAAGCCTCTAGTTACCTCAAGTCATTTAAAAATCTTTGTGCATCAGCAGGACCTGGAGAAATCCTTGTGACTTTGGCACAAGATATGTACCATGTACACTTGGCTTTGTTTTTTCTACGTTACGGACAGCAGAAACCTATTTAGAGTTCCCTTACGGCAAATACTGTAGTAAATGGTGGAGACAGTAAACAAGGTGGAACAGATGCTCATGTTCTGTACATTGTGCTTCCAGGCAAAATAACGCACACGGGAAGGACGTTACCATAAATGTCAATATTACAAACAAGGTTCTGTCACTAGATCTTGTTTTGGAATGGGAAGGTAAAATTTTCAAGTGTTCAGGGATGACGTGACTATTGCAGAAGCCCAAGAGGAGTACACCATATGCATCCACGGACACTGAGCCAGTTCAGTGAAAAGAAACAGATAAAATAAGATCATGCCTGTAATAGATCAGACTTCACATAGGAAGCATGATTTCTCTTTTAAATAAACCTCACAGAAGAATGAGAAAAGAAGAAAAAAGAAAAACAACCCACCATCAAGAGCACTGCAACCCACAGAGCTCGTTGCACTCAACACCCTTCTCCTGGCAAAGCCCTTAGGCACCACCAGCACCACTGCAATCCCGTATCATGTGGAACAGATGCTCAGGTTCTGTACATTGTGCTTCCAGGCA
>NW_010227251.1:0-6068 GCF_000690775.1 Eurypyga helias
GGTATTTGGCTAGCCGGAGTTAAACTACAACAGCAACGTGTTTGTGTTTTGGGGGTAAAGCCAGAGAAACATTAATAAGCTGCCAAATAAAATGATGTATAAATGGATGCTGAGACACAGAGCTTCTCTTTGCTTCCTATGCCTCCCTCTCTCTGCTATTGCATGGGTGAACCAAAGCAATGCTGTGAAGGATAGGAAACCTCATTATTATAGCTGTTTAGCTGAAATAAGGGGAAGCTTGAAAGCATGAGTAATAAGCAGCTAGGTACCAGACTAGCATGCATATAACGGCAGCCATCAAACATCACTGTCGGAGAACATCTGTAGTAGTATATGATAGTGTCTGAACATAGCACTGGGATATGCACCATGAACTCCTAGTAGCTAAGCATTAGATATATATAAAACTTGAAAGCATGATTAATGCATGTCTAATGAAAATAATTGATGGAAAAAATGCATGGTAGAAGATAAGCAGGGAAATGCATCATGCAGTGTATAAGAAATTATTTACATATCTGTAAAGGGGAATGATGGATGAGAATCTTTTGGGTTTGGTGTGCTGGGGGGTTGAGCTCCCCCCAGAGCGCATCATTATATCGCCAACACAAAATGTGGTGATTCCTGCTACTGAAATAAAGGAAGTGCATGACTGAAGCTGCAGCTTTGCGGGTGAGCAGTGTTCTGGAAGGTCCAGATTTGGAGACAGCTTTCGGAATCTGTCCTGCAAACTGGGACCAGTGGTTGGCGGGAGAGCGCTGCCTGTGCTGTGCCTGGGAGGAACAGCCTACAGTGTACCTGGAGCCCTTGTGTCCCAAAACCCTATTCTGAGCTTAAACAGGTTCTATAGGTACATCTAGGTGAATAAGGATAGAGAAATAGTTACCAGAAAACAGGAAGCTGAGGAGAGGGAAAATACGTGCTGAGGGGCAGTGTGCGAAAGCATCCCAGGAACGGATAATCTCCAGAACCAAGAGACCCTCGTGAATCCACAGGAGTGGACAATCCCAGGACATAGATGAATCCACACAAAGCCACCAGCACACACACCATCAACAATGGGTCGCATAACTGGGGCCATATCCAAGAAGGGGGCGGTGGCTATAGGGCAACGGAGGTTACAGGATTGCATATGCACCTGCAGAAACAGATGGACTTTCTGGGCATTGACCCCAACGCCACCGGCACATCAGTATGAGCCTCTGTTTCTGAGGAAACCACTGTGGTCAGCTTCCCCATCCCACTGGGTAACAAGGAGTGATTGCATGTGTGTGAATCATGAAAGAATAATTAAATTTACTGTCTGGATAGTCGCCTGCTATTAGTAAGTTTCCTATAACAACTTAAGAAAAGGTATACTAATAAATATTGGTTGATCTGTTTCTCCACAAACTTCATCTTGTATCAAGGAAAAGGCAGTTTACAACACAAACTCCAAGGGGAGAAGCTGAGGATACCTGTCTTTGCCCTTACCTGTCGCTCCCCGTGGCCCCTTAGAGAAACGTTCTTTTCCCGGCCTCATGGCTCGTGTTTGTGTCTGTTCTTGTACTTTCTGTCCTAGGAGACTTTCAGAGTCCTCTGCCACTTCAGAAAAACACCTTTTCCTTTCACTCTGATGCACTTGAGGTAGCACAAGGTCACTGACTGTGAACGACTTACACTTGGCTGTGCCTTTGGTGAGGCCAGGCATGCTAAAACAAGGGGGCAATGAACAGATGCAGTAATGAGACAGGAGGTCCGCAGAATTCCAACGAATGTGCCTGGGTTAAGTATTCCATATGGAGCTTTGAAACAGGCATGTTACAAAGTGGATGCAGGTTCGGGGCTTAAGATGGCCATCCACGTGCAATGCCCCGTATGTCATACGCTGTGTGGCTTTCAACCTGCTGCACCTCCTCCTTCGTTTAGGTCAGGGCTGCAAATCACCCCCTGGAAAACTCTAATCTTCTCACCGATTGTTTGAAGAGAACGGTCATGGCTGAGCAGAGGTTGTAGCCCCTTCTGACTGCTGAGGGTGGCCCCATGGTGTGAATGTCTGATGGCACATATACCTAAACGTACCTCTCCAGGAGCGATCTGCTGGCTCTCCGCGCGTTGGCCGTGGTCAGTCCTTTGCCACAATGCCGAAGAGCCTAACACGGGCAGTTGGGAGGGATGGAAGTTGGAGCATGTGGCTAAAAAGCTCTCTCCCACCAGAGGAGCAGGTGTCTCCACCCCAAGAACCGCTTGGGTGAGGGATCTACAACCACCTTCTTCATTTTCTAAATCTGAAGTATTAACTATCTGTGAAATCGAAAGCAAAGGACTGTTCAGGAAACGTGTGTGGGTTTTTTTACAGTATGATTGCAGCTGCCATTGAAGCTTTCAGAAATACTTAAAGTACCATAATTCTGAGGTGATGGGTAGAAGACAGACTGAAAATACTGATGTATTTAAATGAAAATTGGACAATCCTGAAGCCTGGCTATGCTTTCAAAAGCCTAAAAGCAATGTCTTCACAGACTAGAAAGGGTGCTTTGATTTTGCCTTCTCTGTTTCTTTGACAAAAGCACATCTGCCCTTTCAGTTCGGGGCTTTGAACTCTATTTAGGACATTTACCTTAAAATATTATAATAAAGATCACATGTTTCTGGCTGATAAGTTTCAGATGTTAATGGGCTGTGGTCAAATCATGATGTAGCTGTGCTGTGGGCAACCCATTTCCCTGTGGATACTGCTTAAAACCTCCACACTCTGGGATACTTCCTGCTTTTGCTTGAAAATAAAAGCATGAGTCATCCTGGAAGGCAATTAAGGAACGGATGAAATAAATAGCGAAGAATAACTCGCATAATAGCCCCAAGATCTACTTGTAAAACCTTATCAAGGTTCCCAGATTTGTACTTTTTTGAGGTTTCTGGTTATTTGTGGGTGTTCAGACTGTGTGATGGGAAGGACTGACAGAAATAAGTATCAACAGCATGAGACTGGGCAGAAGGCAAATGATTTTCCCACTTCTTTGAAGCAAGGCGTGAGGTAAGGGTATTCTAACTTTTGCTTAATTTGGAGGAAGGGAATTGTAAGCAGTGAAGTGCTTCTAATGTGTCAGGGAAAGTGAGATTTCCTCTTTCTTGGGAATAATTAGTATCTGTTGTGGTAAGAGTTATTCTAATTAAGTTTAAAAAGTAGTTTGAGCATTATGATTACTTACTGGTAAGTATACTTGTGTGCTTAATGACTCCTGTCACCTATTTATTCAAAATTAGGGCCTGCTCTCAAGCATGCATTACTTTAAACTGTGTGTGTACAAAACTCACCTACTTGGGGGGGAAAAACCCCAAAACCCAAACAAGCTGATACCATTACAGCTGTTGCACGTGTTTCTCAGTTCCCCCACTGTCCCCAGTGCCTTCCGCACTGACCGTATTGCAGACGCTTGCCATCAGCAGGTTATCATCAGCCATGTTGTTACTGGGTTTTGTGTCCTTGCTCTCTGCTCCATAGGAGAAACACCTCCTTGTGTAATGGGTCTGGCTGAGATGGGGTTAATTTCCCCCCCAGCAGCCCTCGGAGTGCTGTGCATTGTCTTAGTAGCTAGAAAGGTGTTGATAACCACCAGTGTTTTGGCTACTGCTGAGCAGCGTTGGCACAGCATTAAGGCTGTCTCTCCAACATTCCCCCTCTCCTTCCCTCAGTAGGGTGAGATCTTGGGAGGGGACACAGCCAGGACAGCTGATCCAAACTGCCCAAAGGGATATTCCTTAACTTATGATGTCAGCTCAGCAATAAAAGCGAGGAGGAAGGGGGAGCATTCATTATTTACATTTGTCTTGCAGGACAACCGGAGCCCTGCTTCCCGGGAAGTGGCTGGATGTTGCCTGATGATGGGAAGTAGAGAATAAATCTTTGCGCACCTTTGCTTCCGCATGCGCCCTTTGCTTTTGCCGTATTAAACTGCCTTTATCTTGACCCACAAGAGGTTTTTTTCTATCTTATTTTCTCCCCTGTGCCGTTCTGCTGAGGGGGGGAGCGACAGAGCGGCTTAGGGGGCGCCTGGCCTCCAGCCAGGGGCAACCCACCCCACCCTGCCATCACCGATGCTGGAACTGGACCTTCAGTCGAAGCTGCTTGGTGTCTCCGCATTCCCTGCACACTTAGCAATGCGTTCTGTGTCTGACTCTTCTGTTGTCTTTATAACTGTCTACGCCTCCAGGTCCTGTAACTGTAAAAATGCCTCTAGGTCTATTGCAATTTTGCAGGGTTAAAGTATTCAACTGAAAGGTAAAGCAAATGTTTATATTCCTTCAATTTCATCTGCTCCTTCCATGTGACATAAAAATATTTCTGGAATTCCTGGCTAGCACTGGGCATGAACCGTTAACATTCTATTAGACAGTAATTCAAATACACAACATTGCCTTTTAAGCACATCTGTATGACAGGAAGTCCAGCTCTTCACTTGTTGCTCAAGGGAGTTACGGTACCGTTGGGTGTGGTGGGCCTTGAAAAGTGTTCTCCAGCAGTGGGATCCCTCCTGGTGACGCACAGAAACAAACCCTACATCTCACGGAGAGTTATAAAGCAGGTATGTTTATTACACCACGGTGCAAGGGGGATTGCCCCACCTAACTTGCAGACACCCTGAGGTCTCAAGCGACCCCCTTACATACTACAAAGCGTTGCATATGCATTATTTTTGATTGTATTTCCGAGAATAGGGAGGGATTATTACAATCAGTTCGGGGAGATCATTATCCTGCGCAGTGTACTCGGGTGGTCGGCGGGGGAAGGCCACGGTGTATTTTTCACCTTTCGCTCAAAAACTATTGTGTTGGCTGAGTCCCAAACATCAAGGCCAGTTCTTACCGGATGGTTGTTTCTTCCAAGTGATGAGTCCAGATGGCCCCTTCTTTCAGACAATAAGTCCTTGTTAGCAGTGCCTTCGTTAGAGCTGAGCTGATGCTGCAAACTTGTTATCTATATTTGAGGTCACAGCAATCCTTGTTAGCAAGGTTACAAAGAATAGAACACAAAACTAAACTAAATGGGAGTGGTTAACCCTTGCCTCGGCATGGCTACAAAGCTACATAACAAAATTAAACTAAAGTTATAACAAAATCAAACTAATCATCAATTTCCCGTATCACTGGTAGGTTTCTTACAAACACCGTAGTCGTAGATGGTCCCTGCAAGTGAGGACAGAATGCGTGTAGGATGGGTTAAAGCAGGAGTACCTGATGTGATGGCAGCCAGCATTTTACTCTTTGGAGGCTGGGTTTGAGGCATCATAAATGACACAGATGAAAGCTTTAGAAAAACGGGCTGAGAGATGGGGCAGGATGAGAGAGGGAGGGTTGGAGTGCATAGTACATGGCAGCCTCAGACACTTCAGATGCTCAAACCCAGTTTCCTATTCCTTAGCCTTGGCCACTCTTAGGCAAAGTGTTAAACAAACCCGATTTCGCCATAAACTGCCCCAGATAACCTTCAGGGCACTGTTGTGATGAAGGAAGCTCCCTCCCTGTTCTCTCTTCATTTCTGCAGACCAAGGGCAGGGAATGGCTTGTCTCTGTGTGGTGCCTGCTTTTAACTGTTAGAGCTACTACTGCAGAGGTGTTTTGATGACACTAATTTTTATAGAGACTAATTACGTAGATCTGCGCAGAACGCTACAAGACGGCAGCACTAGGCCTCTCTAAGCTTGCAAATCTGGTTCTTCAGGTCGTCTAGTCCAGGTTTCTGACCTTGGGCCAAAGTGTTTGAAATGCAGTAGTGTAGCCCGTAGGGCAAAGGCTGGATGTTAAGGGAAGGGGGTAAAGGAAGGCATGGAGCGAAGCCTGGACAGCAGGCTGTGCCTGGCAAAGCGCAGGAAGCGCGTTGCTGCCTTCCAAACTTGTCAGCCTCCATCAGTAACGGTGTCCAGCGGCTGGGGGTGCCCAGTGACTTCGCACAACCCCGTGGCCTGGTCTCCTTGGCCGTTTTCCTCGCCGGACACTCCTTGCACAGGAGTCGCCCTCAGCGCGGCCCAGGCTGAGGGGAGAGCGGCGGCCGCGGGACTCCGGCGCGGAGGGGGGTGGAGGGCGGGAGG
>NW_010227252.1:0-396 GCF_000690775.1 Eurypyga helias
CGAGCCGGAGAGCTCTGTCTTCGAAGGAGTAAGCTGCGAGGAATGAAATGTTCCCCCTAACCATCAAATTACAATAATAGTATCCGTCATCCTTAAGTGACCACGAGTTTTACAAGTTGGATATTAAACAGATTAAATAATTTTTAAAAAAGGCAACCCCCTATGGCAATTATGAAGCCCTTTGTTTATCATGCCAGAGAAAATGAAACTGCTAATTGGAATAAAATAAACCTAAAATGCCTTTGGATTGATAATGATAGAGGTTAACGGTGGCATCCCTCGGAAAGGGGGAGGGGAGCGAGACGCTCGGTGACTGTGCGCTTGGACGGCGACCAGGGACAAGCGCAGCAGCCAAAATGGGCTGGGGGGGCGAGGGGGGAGGGGGGGAGATATTCC
>NW_010227252.1:409-1064 GCF_000690775.1 Eurypyga helias
GGGGGGCTCGGCTTGTATGTTCGCCTCTGATCCGGAGACACGAGGTGAGGAAGGTCTGTATTGTAGTCATGTCCTCGCTAGATGAAATCTCAGTCAATGATTTTGAAATCTGCAGCTTGGCTTCTTTTCATTCTTTCCAGGTGAAAATTCAAACGTTTTCTGTTGTCGCCTGGTCCTTTCTTTCCCGAAACAAGGCACCCAACTGTTCTGATATTACCATTCAAAAACAGGTTCTGTGGCAAACCTCATTTGTGAATCTATTACAGAGATTAATAGATTATTTCTCCTTTTTCAACTAATTCTCAGTGGGGAAATTTAACCATATGGTAAGGAGAGAATTAGAATTTCATCACATTAGAGCAAAATGTAATGAAAAGAGTCCAACACCTGGGGCCAACTCTGAAAGACACAATTAAAAGGTTTTTAATGAAACCAGAGAAACCAAAAAATTTCATAGCCTTCAGTAATTCTGCCACATAAGAATGATTTACTGGAAGTGTTGGGAAATATTGTTTTTACTGATGTCATAAGAATGAAAACCTACCACTAAATACTCCGACCGCTTACAGTCAAGCGAGAGCGAGCTGCTCGCCCCGAGCGTTGGAGAGGCAAGTGGGACAAAATTCAGAGCAGCCCTCGGGTTGCCACTTCAGCT
>NW_010227252.1:1078-1572 GCF_000690775.1 Eurypyga helias
CGCGTGCGCCCCGCTCCCGGGAGGACCCCCGGTATGAGAAGAGCACCCCGGGGTGCTCTCGCCCAGCCGGGCTCCCCGGAGGGAGAGCTGCCAAGTGTTGGTCGATCACAATTTAACAAAAAAATCAAAAAGTTTGGTAGGTTTTGCCCTTTCCCTTCTCCCCAGATCAGTTCATTTTCAAGGTAACGGCTGGGGCTTTATATTTTTTATAGGGGCACGGGGGATAATCACTCGAAAGCGGCAATCTGCTACTTGAAAACGGCTCAGGGAGACGAGGAGGGGAACCTCCCCGTAGTTTGGTCTCCGTTAGCTGGAGGGGGGGTGAGGGGGAGGGGGCTGGAGACCACCCGCTTCCCAAGGAAGCAAGGTGGACTTTGGCGGTGGGCAGGAGTGGGCACGGCGGTCCGGGTTGGTCCGGGTTTTTTTAATTTTTTCTTTCCCAAGCGATGCTTTTCGGGAAGACGGGTGGGGGTGGGAGGGGGCTATAAGTCAAT
>NW_010227253.1:0-390 GCF_000690775.1 Eurypyga helias
CCCAAGTCCTTCTCCTTGGAGCTGCACAGCGTTGCTGTGGGATTGCTGCCTTTTCAACGAAGCAGAAACTTGGTGTCGTTTCTTTATTGTACAAACGAAGATGTTCCAAAGTGGAATGTAAACAATAATTTAATTAATTATTAAGTAATCTGAAGATACTGATATGTTTGGGGCACTGAGCGGAGTTTTGGCAAGAAGTTGCAAGTATATAATGGAACAGAAAACTACTTATGACCAAAGCCAAGTCTTAAAATCTTTCTGCCAGTTTTACTACACATTGTTTGAGAGCTGGCATACAGCCACACTAGTGAGTGAAATAAAAGCAAGCAACACCATTAAAACTGTGAATATGTGTGAAATAACGAATAGAAGGAATGGAGTCGGGCATTC
>NW_010227253.1:421-8147 GCF_000690775.1 Eurypyga helias
GAGAAGGGAGCTGGAGATTCTGTAAGATACCAGTAGCTGCAAGATTAAGGGTACGTTTATTGCTACGTAAAACATGCTTCATGTTTAAGATAAAATAAATCATATGGAATAACAGTTGCAAAAGCAGTGTGAATGGTCCTTGAAAACCAGACCTGGACAACCAGATTGGTCCTCTTTCTGCGGTGCTTTTACTAACTATACAAGGTACCACGTCTTGCTAGGAAAGATGCTGTGAATGAGAGATACGTGTGCATCTTCTCGTACCTGTGTGATAACAGCCAGCCATTTGACTATATGGGTTTCTCACCATATACTCATACTGTACATGGGTATTCCGCTCTTTCACTCTATTCATACTGTTTCCAAGAAAAGCAATGTAAGTCTCAGAATATCAGTATTCCATATAGAATTTATATAAATAGCAGAAAACCACTAGGCCAGATCATAAAAACGTTGTGAATTGCAGGGCCAGACCTAGAAATCAGTACTCAAATGTCCAAATGTATGAAATTAAGATATATAGATCCCTGTTAATTTGTTACTCTTGTGAAATTTATATCAGAACTTTAAATGTGTTGGGTAGACTCAAGATGGGTCTAATTTAGAGCTGATGGGGAAAGTTACTGGTTTCTTGTATTTAGGCATTTTATTTTTAATGGTCTGTCAGTGTGCTCTGAGTATTAATATTAGTGTCAGAATTTTTTTATGCCACTTATCTTGAGTTTCATAATTTGTAATGGCTGTGCAGTTTTTACAGGTGTATTTAATGGCTAAATCTTATCTTGAACTGCATTTTAAAAGCTCAAGTGTAGTTTGATTTGCTGGGAACGGGGGGAGGAATACCATTCTCTCCTTGGGGAGACAGCAGTCTCCTCGTGCAGCATTAACTTGAAAGAATGCGAGAAGCGCGTATGTTGCCAACAGGAGTGTGGACGTATAGAGTTCTGAAAATAGTAAGTGTCAGTAGGGGAGGGTTGCAGGTGCCAGAAGAAAAATGTAAGCTCCCAAGGGCACTATCTCTTTTTATTTTTGCCTTGTCCAATGCCAAGCCACATAGGTTGATGTTTAAAATTCAGTTCTCCCCTCAACAGTGATTATATCTATATAAAAAGGTCCCATTTCAGAACAGACATGTTTCCTGTGTGTATTCATAATCACATTTATTTGTTTCCATGACTCTCTTTTTATTTACTATTTACACCTGTTAACACCTGTGGATCCAAAAGAGATGTGAGGGAGAAAATAAGAATATGCTTCTCGCTGGGTACGAGTCGTGGAGTTGTCATGATGGGGCAGCTCTGCCCGAGGCTTGTAGGCAGCAGGACTTCTGCATCCACTCTTCTCGGGAGCACAGTAGCCATACTCTGCAGCTCTTTCCCCTCAGCAAAGCACTAGCCTAGAAATCTGTAACAGGGGATTAAACCACTTAACCCGCGATGGGAGCAAACTGAGCCGATTATTGCTTTTTCAGTCCTTGTTAGCCACTGAGGACAAGTGATCGCTCTTCTTTATAGCAATCTTTTCATAAGGTTGAAGACTCTCATCACGTCCCTGTGAGCTTGTGTGTTATACTAAAGACAGCTAGGTCCTCCTGCCTTGCTTCCTATGAGTCTTGGGGTTGGTTGGTTTGTTTGCTATTGTCTTTAAACTCAGTGATTCCTGTTATTCTTAGGTAAATTCTTTAAGAGTGGGTGGCCCAGGCCTGGCCACAGTACTTCAGAAGTGGACAGACTATTCCAGTTGAAGTCCTTCCAGAGCTGTGTTTGTTGGAGTGGAAGGGAGTTATATCCAAGACATTTCCCTTTTTTGAAAGAGCAACACATTGCTGACATATTTGCTTTATGATCTGGACCATTTTCTACAGTACTGTTTAGACAGTTATTCTCCATTTTGTATTTGTGCTTTTTTCACTTCACTTTATTGAATTTCATCTTCATTTCAGATAATTTCTGCAATCTATCAAAATAATATTGAATTCCAATTCTGTTCTGCAAGGTATCAGCATCCTATCTTGAGCATGGTTTCATGTGCTGACTTCTTACAAGAACTCCATTCTGCCTTCCAAGTCATTAAACAAAAATAAAGGGATTTGGAGAAAATGCCATAGGCTCAGTTGGCCTTGTATTCCAGTTGCAAGATCTATTTTGGTTCAGCAATCACCATCACAGGCAAGGAGAAAAGCCTCATGTGGCTTGCAGACTCTTTATCATGTGTGTAAGGTGTAAAGAAGAACTCAGCTTGACTCTCAGATCACACAGTGAACATTTGGGACTATTAGATGGAGGGGGAAAAAGAACATCATTGTACTTAAAATCT
The DNA here is from genome assembly GCF_000690775.1 of Eurypyga helias. Classification (NCBI taxonomy): domain Eukaryota; kingdom Metazoa; phylum Chordata; class Aves; order Eurypygiformes; family Eurypygidae; genus Eurypyga; species Eurypyga helias. The sequence goes on from NW_010227253.1 coordinate 2,738, forward strand.
GATTACATTTGCCAAAGAAATCAGAGTCAGGAAAAAATATTGAAACCCTAGGATTCCATTTACTTGGAGACCCTATTCAGAATTGAGCCATGCTTCAAATTACAAATAATACCGGGGGTGGAGGGGATCAGAGGGAACAATGACAGTTGTGGCAGAAGACGTTTTGCTGCTTGGGTAGCTGGCTACAGCAGCATGGCATCTTCACTTATGACCCAACTCGCTGGCGGTCTCTGCCCTCTTCTCTCCTTTGACCCACTCCGTAAGTTTATTTTAATACAAAATATTTTTAAAGTATTAATTTTTTTTTTGGTTATGTTTAGGCCATTATTTCAATGTTTGAGCGTGTGAGTGCACTACGTGAAAGGGAGGTTGCCATGGTAATTTCTCATTATTGTTGAATAGAAAAATAATTACTCTGGCAAAATCCCCCGTAACCTGTCAGAGCATAAGTTAAAGATGCCTGGGGGCAGCCTTGCCTTCACCCTCCCCTTTTTGCAAGAAAAAGGGGGTGATTTTATTCTTCTTCTTTTTTTTTTTTTTGTAATGACTGGATCCTTTTTCAGCTTGGCTAGGGGACACCTCATTTGGTTTTATTCACCATTTGGCTGTGAGAGTAGTTGGGCCCACCTGTAACAAGGGTGGAGCAGAGAATTAATCAGCAGAGCGTATCCAAGCTTGACAGAGGATTTATATATTCTATTAAGGTTTGAGGGTTTTTTTGTGGATGGGGTGTTGTATTTTCTTTTTTTCCTTCTTCCTGCCATAAAATATACAAAAGTGTAAGATACCTTGGGTAGTATTCAAACTGTCATAGAGTGTGGATATTTCATCTGTCCAGGGAGGGAATTCACAGTAATTCCATCTCTACGTTTTCCTTGCCTTCAGACTTCTTGGAAACAAGAGTGAGTGCAAACATGTGTGGTTTAGAGGTGGGGCCCTGCACTTTCCCAGCTCTTCTCTGTTTCCCATGTGCATTTGCATCCTATGTGATGCTCCCCTTTTGGGTCCCATTCCGTTGGATGTTGCATGAGTAGCTCCAGTGGTACTCACCTACCGAGTTAACAAGAGCTGCACATGTGGTATGTTAACATTGCTTAAATCCTTCCCTCTGCTCTTCCTTCCCTGCGACAACTATGTCCAGAAGATCCCAGTTGAAGGATACTGCAGCCTCTCTTTTGGCAAAGGGCCGAGTGGTAGCTCGTAATTTCTTGTTGGACCATCCACTCTCATATGGGCTTATAATGTCACCCACCAGGCTGTCCTGGGTGGAGGTGTGTTGCTAGAAGCTGGTTGCTGGGCTTCTGTTGGGCACCTGTATGTTCTGTCCTTACCCTTGTGCCTACTGGGCTACTCAGTGCAGCGATGTCTGCACCTGGCAACATTCATCAGGTTTACACCAGCAACGAGGAAAGAGCAGCAGCTCTTCTGACAACGGTTTTCTGAGGCATGGGGATGGTTTTGATACCTCTTTGTGTGACTGAATTTCGAGCAGGTACCACAGGGCCATGCTGCTCGTTGTCCTGCTGCTGCGGGGCAGGATGAACCTTGGCAAGGAAGATGAATTACAGGTTCTGACCTAGCCAAGAATTCTCTTGAGGGTCTCTGGTAGGAGCTGGAATGCTAAAACCTGTCCTTACCATATCTCTAGTGGATGCTTGGCAAAAATCAAAGTAAAGTTGTAAGGCAGGAAAGAGAGCCTGCTCAGCAGTTTGGAATGAAATCCAATAGTAACGTCAGGAAAAACAGGAGCAGAACTAAAAAACTCAGTTATTTCCCTGCATGTGTACATATAATGAATAGGATGGATGCATGTTTTATCTTAAATCGGCATTTTATCTCAGTTTTTTTCCTGTGGAGGTAACAAATGTTTCCTGGCCTCGTTATATATTGCTCAGGCATTAAGAGGTCCTCAGTGCTCATGATGCTGAATGAACCTGGCCTTGCACGCTGGGAAGGCAGCTGCTGTGAGTGGTTAGAGTGGCTCTGAGAAGTGCAACTGGGGCATCCTCAGAAGTGTATTTCCAGCTTTGTTGCTGATCCTGCGTGCTGCAAGTGATTTAAAACCTCAGGGCCTCAAAGGAGCAGAAGAGTGCACCAAACATTTGAAATCCAGATATTAAATATATACATAGCTTTTGAATGAAAGAACTGGGGGATTCTGTTGTTGCCTGACTTCTGTGAAAACCCTTGCAAGCTGGACCACTTGCACAGGTGCTAGACATCGAGGTGTGGGTGACTGTTGATGATCACTCGGGTCTGAAATGCCTGGTTCAGTTGTCAAAGCCAACAGGCCCCCTGTAGTGGTGTATTGATAAATGCTTTACACTGTACACTATATTAATAATTGCTATGTTCCAGCTATGTGCATTACTGTAAGTCTAAGTATACACAGGTCATCTTAAAGTATTGTTTTCGCTTCATATATCACACTGAAAAGTAAAGATTTCTCACAACAATTACGTTTAAGTGACTAGATGGTATTTAATTAACTTGCAGTAGCATTGTATTTATATTAAATGCATTGGAGTGGAATGGCTATTATATTTAGTTTCTAAATAACTTTCTTGTCAACTCATGCTGATAATTGGGTTATGTAGCATTATAGAATTAAGTACTGAGGTTTTTTCATTATTAGGACCAAGCATTTGAGATACACATGCCAGAAAAGGGGGGAAAAAGTCATAATCGCTTTATTTGCAACTGATTTATAAAATATTTTTTAACATTTAAAGAAACACATGTATTTATTGGATGAAAGTTTCTGCATTTTTAGTGTGCTTGATAAAATGAAAGACAGTTTAGCTTTTTTCTTAAATTAGGACTATAACCTTATCTAGGAAAATTAGTTTGAAATATCATATAGGCCCGAAAATCATACACAGAGAAGCAGAAACTATGTGTGATAATGTTGAATTTCTTTTACAAAGGATGAACATACTTTCATTTTGCCTCCTGTTAAGTGAATGATCTGTTGCTTCCTAGGATAGTGACAACCTCTGGTGGGATGCCTTTGCAACTGAATTTTTTGAAGATGATGCAACCTTAACCCTTTCATTTTGTTTGGAAGACGGACCAAAGCGATACAGTAAGAGCTATATTTATTGTTCTAATTTTAAGCCTGAGTTTCTAAACGCAGTTAACCTGTAAGAGACAGATGCAACCCTAGCAATGATGAAGTCAATTTTTTTTTTTATTCAGTGGCCATCAAGTTCCATTGAAGAACTGCATGGGTTGGGAATCTGTTTTTTGGTGAAATTCCTCCGAATTTTATTACAGGAAAATAAATTATTTCACAGAGGAGTAGAGGAAATAATACAATATGATCTTTGCATTATTTAAATTAATTTGCTTTGGCTGTGCTTGCACTCTGTTAATTTGGTTTCTGCAAACATACAAGTGGTGTGTCTTGTGGGCAAAATTGTTCACAGAAAGGGAACTTTGTATTGAATTTCAGTATTGTTGCTGTAAGGGCTTCCAGATTTAAACAGGGAACGGAAGAAAAATTACCAAAAGCTGTATCCTTGCTGGTGTAGATAATCATTATTTCATCAGCTGTGTGTATCTATGCCTTTTGTACACATTAAGGACCTGCCCTGGATACTGTCTGAACATCAGTGGAAGTGTAGAACACACTCAATCAGGCACTAAATGCAAGCTTGAATAAAGGTGAAGCAGTGAATAAATCCGATGGCATTGGTATCCATTGCCTGCATAAACTGGGCAGGAAAAAGGGGTAAAATCCATCAAACAAATTGTTTGAAGTGAATAATTCATTCACTAAGCAACAGAGAGATGAGTAAACATTGAAAACTACATTGCCAATTGTTTCACTCCATTCAGAGTGACCCCTGCTTCACGGTGACAGCTTGTGCTCTCTGCCTAATGTTCTGAATCTTGCGAGGCTCTTCTTTTACGTGAGAGTGACTGATTGTCAGCAGATCACTCACATACTTCTAATTCCTTCTATCAATTATCTCAGGTATTTATTTGACAAGTGTTACCTTCTCCTGGAGAAAAAATAACAGCCACTACGAACGCACGTTCTGAGATTAGTGTTGACAGAATTACAGTTTCTTGCCTTTCAAAGCAAGTGATAACTCTGTAGAGGTCCTCAAATTACAGCCTATAGCAACGGCGGTAACAGCTGATCTGTCCTGATTAGGTTGAGTCAACTTGTCAGATATCAGATTTGCTAGTTGTGTTATCAGTCCAGAAGGCACAGATACATCAGCAAAAAAGCAATTAATGTCCAGTTGGATCAGAAGGAGTTGTGTTTTTGGAAAACAGTGCTGCATATGAAAGAATTTGTCAAAGATTAAAATATTCCTGTTGCCACAAATGCTTGATAATGGTTGTGCTGTCTGTAACTGGGACTGTTTGGTACGGGGCAATACTGTGATTCTTAGGATTGTTGCTGTTAAGTGTGATTGAAAGATCAAATTACAGTGGACATGTGTTTAAGAGCCACTAGTACACAGGACTTTTACTCTGGTTTTAATTTCTGACCTCTGCACAAACTATTGTGGTGTTACGCTCAGCACCTGGACTTAAAGCTCAGCACAGAGCTTATCCTTACTCTTGCAGGCACAAACAGTAATGTAGAGAACCAAGATTAGGCCCTAGAAAAGAGAAATAGGCTTCCTTCGAGAAGTTAGCACAGAGGGCTCTTTCTGTTCATTCACACTTCCTTTCCTTCATTAGTAAATATTTATGTAATTCTTAACTACAGTATTAGTGATTCTTTGTGACACGAGCAGTATTCCTGTTTAGTGATAGTCTAAAGAGCATGCGGGGGCTGTTCTGGGCTGACACTCCCATTGCCATGGGAGCAGGCTTTGAGAGCAGCCTTGGGGTGCCAGTTTGTCCGAGTCCCTGCTCAGGAACACCCCCAGCGCTGCTTGGGGAGGGCACAGAGTGGAGGGTGTCTGTCAAGAGCAACCTTCTCTTCCTGCCAGGGAAGTTTGTGTCCAAAGCCATGCCCAGGAGTTGAGAACAGCAGCCCGCTCTTCTTTGGGTGCAAACATGAGTGGAAAAGCGCTAGCTGAGCAGAGACCATTCTGCCCATCCAAGCTGCATGCGTGCTTCGTTATGACTGTGGAGGGTCTTGGCATCCCCCAAAGATCATAATACCACCCATACCCTATTCCAAGTAACAGATGAAATCGCTGGCCAGTGGACTGAGGCTCCTGTTTGATGAGACAGGGTATGCTGAATGGCGGCAGCACCAAGCGTGGAGTTTCAGAAGTGATGAAACAAAAGTGCCTGGTCCATCTGCGCTCTCCCTGCGAGAGACCTGCCTCCTGGACCAGTGTGCGTGCTATTCAGTATGTAGTGGGCATTGAAAACATCCGAGCTGGCTGAGAGGGAAAAGACGAATAGTTGGTTCTTACTCTTGCAGGCACAAACAGTA
>NW_010227254.1:0-2448 GCF_000690775.1 Eurypyga helias
ATATTTTTAAAAATCTTATTTCTTAGAGATAAAAATGAAAAAACAGAGTTTGACTTTGACAAGGATAAATACGACATCAGAATTCCAGAAGACTTAGATGAAACAGGCAAAAGAGGATATAAGAAACAAGAGAGACTGGACCAGATTGTTCCAGAAAGTGACTACTCACTAAGAGTATGTATAACTTTTTTTTTAAAAAAAATCACATGTTTGTTTATTTTTGGAAGCTAGAGGGTATATTTTGTTTTTTATATAATGTACTGCACTACAGAAGTTGATTGGGGGGGGAAGGACAAATTTCAAAATTTAATTTTTAGGGCAATATATCAACATTAGTTTTGAGAATTGAAGGTGGAATGTATTTGTGGACTGGTGTAAACATTTTTTCTTTATTTAAAAGATTATTACTGCGTTTTATGTAGTCTTGCAAATAACTTCTGCTGTTGAATGTAGCTGTCGCTATCCACTGTCACTTGCTCTGCAGCAGCAAGAAGGAAATGCGATCAGTAGCTTCAGGAATTAAATAAAGGTGTGTGTGTGTGGTGTTGTCCGCAGAGTAAACACTCTGGTTGCAGTGCCAGGTATACATATGCATATAGTACAGATGCGGCGCCCAAGTGGATTTTTTAAAACAGAGGTTTTGGTTTTGGTTGAAAAGTGTCGTTTCTAGGTCTCAAAAAGAGGTAAAGGAATTGGGAAGCCGGTCTGTTATTTGAATACATGCATACAGGAAAGCCTTGTCCCTGTCTGCAGGCAAATTGATACAACCATTGTCTCCACTATTGATTTATGAGATTTGAAGGCTTCTCTTCGTAAAAAAAGTGCATCTAGAACTAGTAGGTGTTCTGAGCACTTGTAGATGATAATATTCAGAAGTATTATTCCGGTCGAACTAAAAACTTCAATTATTCTAAGACTCGCTAAAGTCATGAATCAACTTCAGTTATTAGCAGTTGTACATGAAATGCAAATTAAATTTAGTAATTGACATGTTTAGAAGAAAGTTGTGCACCTGTTATCGAGCGAGTCCAGAGGAGGCCACGAAGATGCTCAGGGCCCTGGAACACCTCTGCTATGGGGACAGGCTGAGAGAGTTGGGCTTGTTCAGCCTGGAGAAGAGAAGGCTCTGGGGAGACCTTATAGCACCTTCCAGTACCTGAAGGGGCTACAAGGAAGCGGGGGGGGACTTTTTACAAGGGCCTGTAGTGACAGGACACTGGGGAAGGGGTTTAAATTGAAAGTGGGGAGGTTTAGATTGGATATCAGGAAGAAGTTCTTCCCGGAGAGGGTGGTGAGGCACTGGAACAGGTTGCCCAAAGAAGCTGTGGATGCGCCATCCCTGGAAGTGTTGAAGGCCAGGCTGGATGAGGCTTTGAGCAACCTGGTCTAGTGGAAGGTGTCCCTGCCCATTGCAGGGGGGTTGGAACTAGATGGTCTTTAAGGTCCCTTCCAACCCAAACCGTTCTATGATTCTATAATATGCAGTCATTTGGAACAAAGTTAATGCACTTGCTTTTGTTTGTTAAACTTTGGAGTGGAATTTAATCTCTTAGTAGGGGTTGAGAAGCACACATGTGTGTGAGAGCCCCTTTGTGGGAAAACTGCATCTTCAGAGACCTGCGTAACTTGTTATATTCATAAAAGTTGTCCTTCTGTTGCTATTCATTGAATTCGTGATACATGCTTACTATGCACATTGCATTTCCTGTTTTTCATGTATTCAAGTTGGAAAGAAACCATGTTTTGTAAAATTTTAATTAAAGCATGAGTTTATTTTCCTAAACATATATTATAAAATGTTCATATCTTGGGTTTTTTTTGTTTTGATGTGGTGTTTGGTGTGGGTTTTTTTGGTGTAGTGGAGTTTTTTAGTAATAATGGGACTGAATACATGTTTTGTAGGCTTATTGCAGTATTTTGTATCTGAAGCCAACAATGCAGATCATTCTGCGAGGACAAAAAGTAAAAACCCAGCTGGTTTCCAAAAGCCTTGCCTTCATTGAACGTGATATATATAGGCCGAAATTTTTGAATGTATCCTTTCCTAATATTTACATCATTGCACTTTGAATTTAATGATGTGACATTTATGCAAGCAGTCTGGATTCTGGTTGGTATGTTGCAGTTACCCTTGTGTTTTTTTTAAATTGTTTTTTGATAAATAAATACTGAAAGATTTATCTCAATAAAAAAATTTCCAGGACCCAGTTTAGAATGAGCACTCAGAATAATGATAATTTTGTCAACATGAGATTAACCAGAATTTCCTTAACAGTCTGATAAAAGGCTAAGACAGTAAGAATTACTTTTGGATTTAACTGCAGAAACAAAGATCATTATGGAATAATGATGTACCATAAAAACAGACTCATCAAAGCTTATGAAAGAGTTGGCTGTCAGTTAAAGGTAAGAAATTTGGTGCTGTTAACACGCTGGAGGGAAGGGATG
>NW_010227255.1:0-9922 GCF_000690775.1 Eurypyga helias
CCGAACCCCAAACCCCTTGCAACAAAAATTGAAAGCAGAATTAAATTCATTTTCAAAGACTGCTCTTCAGCCTCTCTGAAGTTTCCTTTGTATTTAATGAACTACTACTACAATAGAGCATATGACTTCAGATTATTTAATGCTCCTATTACAGGAGATATTCAAAACTGACCAGCAGGACAATTGCACCATTCATGTTCATATTTCAATTAAACATTTGTGAATGTGACACTGCTTGTTGGTAAAGACCCCGGTGTTCTTAATATTGAGGGCAATTTTATGATCAGAGGTTAATGAAAAACTACATTGCTGACACTATTTTTCAGTAAATACAATGTCAGTGCCATAATGTCAACTTTGAATATTAAAGTAGGCACAGAATTGTCTCTGAACACATTGTTCCTTAAAGCAGATATATCTCAGGGAAATGTGAAATGGTTTAGGTAAAAGTATTTTAGTCCTTTCGACACACAAAGTTGTAAAGGGAGTGATATGAAGTTCTGGAAAGTAGAGATTAGATTTTGGCTCAAAGGGATATACTGTATGAGCAATTTTTTAAACAGAAGTTTCAATCACATCATTTGTCATCATTTTCAGCAGGCAAAACTGTCTTCTGCTAATGAGGAGAGAATCTGGTGCAGTGTGTACAAATGAAAAGAAAAACATTTGAAGAAAAAAAATCTCAAGCACAGAGCAGTCTATCAAACACTTCTATCTAGAAAACACTGATACTTAATTCTGGTCTTCTTCATGCTCCTTGGCTGAGGATCAAAATTCTTATTTGGACAAAACTCTCACAGCTGTCTTTCTCTAGATTTTTGCCTAAGCAGAAGAGACAAGAATGTGCCATTTTGTACACCAGCCTGGTTTTCTGCTCTCTCGTACAAATTTTAAGCCACTGGCTTCAGCTGAATTATTTTTGGTACTCATTATTGAATGTGAAAGAGCTGATCCCTTGGATTATACATTTTATTTACATAATGTAAATGTAACTCTAAGTCTTTTTAAGAAATTACAGCTAATGAAGCCTAGGAAATTTATTGATGGATTGAGGAAATCTTTCTGCCCTAATCTTCTCTTTTGTGTGTTACTTATTGTAACAGAATCAATAAAAACAACAGAACTGGGAAAGGAAGTAGAAGAATGAAAACTCAGAACTGCAGGAAAGTCTATTTTTCCATTAATGGCTAAGCATGCAGGCACAAAGACACAGAGACAGCAGCGCAGGGATGAAATATTCTATATGGAGTACTACCAGTCAGAAAGAAAAGAATGAGCCATATGAAATCTTGCTTCAACTTTTATATTAGTATAAGGAAAAATGGTTTTTAAGGTGTGCTGCATGCAATTATGAGAAGAAACTGAAGCAACTAAATTTTTAGTGTTATGAGTAGACAATGAATGAATGAATGAATGAACGAACATTACACAATAATCTATTCAGAAAATCTATCTAACTGGGCCTGATCCTGAAGCCTGTTTTGGATAAGATTTCCATAAACATGTTATTTGGCTGTAAGAACCCCAGGACTTGGATCCAACAGTTGTTTCTGCAATTCTTTAATGGAAAAATCAAATTAATATATTTAACTTCTAATATTTTCTTAAATAAACAAGCTCTTTTGCCATAAAAAACTATTTATTTTTCTGGAAAAACCAACTCTTAAAAGACCATGCCTTGTAACATTTAAGGTCTTAAAAAGTTTTCTTATGCCACTTCATGAGCAGATGCCTAAATAAGATGGAGAACCAAGGAGAGAGTGCTGATAAAATACAGAGCTCATCTACCTTATTTGTATTTGTTAACAAGAAACATACGGAAAGATGGTCCAAACAGCTTTTATTTGGCCAACCAGTTCATTGGAACTACCTGCATTATTTAGGAGAGCAGAATTTTGGTCAAATATGGGCTCAGCTGAACTGAAAAAGAGCATGGAAGGGGAGAAAACTGGAGAGGAGTGTTTCCCCTGGGGACAGAATGGTCTATTGCCAAAGCAGAAACACAAAAATTGAATATATAGATCTTATGGAATAGGCTGAAGTCAAAGAAGTTCAGGCACATGGTGGAGACCCACTTCTATGCTGCATTTGGCTGGGGAGGGGATGATCTGTAGCTTTCCCCAAGACTTGACTGTAGACAAAAAACCCCTGAGAACAACTTTTGGATCTCCAGTAGCTAAATATCCACCTTGGGCTTTCTCCTTACATACGGATCTACTGAGACGTGCTGCTGCTGAATTCATTGAGATCGAGCCCTAACTATGATTGGGATATAAGGACACATAATTAGCTGTGTTAGAAAACTGACCCTCAGTCTTCATTAAGATAGAATTTTACCCTGTAAAATATGAATGAGTAAAGACATTATAATCAGGAAAATAAAATAACCAAATGATTCTCCTCTGTTGTTATTTTTACACTGCAGTGAGACAATGGTAGGGAAACTCACTTTAGGTGATATCACTTAATTAGGAAAAGCATCCTAATCAGATCCCCCTCCAATTGCAATAACTGTAGGGAGTCAAGTACATTTCTCTATCAAAGGAGCAAGCTGCAGTGAAGTATAGATATTGATATTTTAAATGGTGATACAAAAGCAACAGCAGAGAATGCAAAAACACTACAAAAGCGAACTTGTATGCTTTATATCCCCAATTTCAGGATTGTTTCTAAAAGATTTGTGCTGTAGCTCTTATGAAATTTCTGCACCTCCACTTTCTAAAATAGTGTCAGGATCAGCAGTTCCATAGCCAGGACTCAACGGCTAATGAGGCCCATGGCACATAGACCACTCCCATTGGTGACTCGATACACGTAACCGAGACCATCTCAATCCCTGCATTTTCCTGATATTTCTGTCCATCTCACTTGCTATCACACTTTACGTATAGGAAACCTGGAGCAGGATATGGACACAGAGAGGATCTCTTGCTCAAAGTTCCATGTGGTTAAGAGCTATGTTGCCTGGTAGCACTTGGAAGCACAGTATCCCCATACCCTCTGATTCAATGCAGTCCTTTTTTTGGTGACTGTGGGTTAATGATACAGTTAAGCCTTCTATATTTGTAAGTATGCTTACAGTTTCCCTCTCTACATTTATCTCCAGTACTATGAGTGCCTATTAATGATAGCATTCCACACCATTCAATTCTTTGCATAGGAAAAGTAGCTTTGGCTTACAGTGCCTGATACTCTGCCTTCTGCACAGGACTAATGCAAAGCCCAGGAACTTTGGAAATCCCCTTCAATTTCAGGCTAAATCTTAGGGTTTATTTCAGTGAAATGGGTTTTCAGTGAGGCACCTCCTCCCTAACTACAAGTAGCCATGCATAATAAAAGCCATACAGAATGGGAAGGGAAATAAATACTAAAGTACTACCAATTACACACAATTAGTTGCATTGCCAACACCAATCACCGAAAAGTTACAAAACAGGCTTTAAAATAACAATTTTTAACATATGTGTAGGATCCTGTTTATGCATTTACTAAATTTGAGTGTTTGGTTCCCCCCTCCCTCCCAGTTTTTCTAAGCAAACAGCAGTTAGTAACTCCAGGATTAGTTTGAAAAAAAGTCAATGCTCCTATATTGGCTACACAGTGTACGGCAGATTTTAAAAAAGGTTTTTATAAGGTTCTTCACTGAAGACTCTGAAATGAAGCTGTCCTGGTGTGAGACATAGTTTCTCTGCTTAAAGGACAGGAATAAATGTCTGGCTTTTACCATGGTGATGAAAAATATGGAAGGAGGTTACCAGTACCTTCTGGCTATTTGTCCAGAATACTCATAAATGATGAGAAGGGGAGTGTCATGAGAAAAGGGACTGTTGCTGACATTCAAGCTCTTCAAAACTAAAGCTGATTATGGAGAGGTGGAGAAAGATCTCAAGGCATTTAGCAAGTGTCCACTAAAACGGCTGATGAATCTGATGTTGATGTTTGCAAAGCAACAGACCTGAAGAAAAACACTCCCCTTACATAGAGTTCTATGTACACAAAGATGGGCTATAAATTAAGCAGCGGTGCAGGAAGGAGCTCCCAGCAGTCTTTTTATATAGTCCTCTGAAAATATTATCTCAACAGTCAGTAATAACACATGCAGTATATGGTGTGTTAAGAATTACTGGAGGGAATATAGAAGAAAACAGAAAGTATCTCCATGTCAGTGAATGAATCCATACTGCAGTCACATATTAAATAACAGCCCTAACAACGGACCCACCACAAAGGAATGTAACGAGGCCACAATACCTTCAGGAAAAAAAAAAAAAAAAGTCAGGATTATCAGAAGTATAACATAGTTTCTTGCCAAGTCTTAGTTTAATACAGTGAGACTCTTCAGCTTGGAAACCAAGACCTGTAAAGAATGACATGAAGAAGGTGAAGCAGGAAGAACTATAGGGCACCCAGTGAAAGAACGAAGTAGGAGGTTTAAAAGTAACAAAAAGAAATGTTGCATAATCTTATTGCGGAATTGATTGATGCAGAATTTTGTGGTGCCAGGAGCAAAAAGGGGTTAAAAAAACACTAGACCAGTTTATGGAAGGGAACTCTTTGTGTGGTTACTAGCCACAACATGACCTCGGCACAACTGTCTGTTCAGAAAATCATTAAGGCATTGATTTCTTAGATTTGGAAGTGACACTGCAGCAGTACCACGCTGTACTTCCCCTATCTATTAGATTCTGAGGGTTTGCTATTGAATGTTGTCAGACACTGTGTCCTGGATTAGCCAGATTTGATCCAACACAGCCATTCTCTGGGTACATTCACATGAGAAATTTCTGTAAAAAATGAAAGCTGGTATTGCCTTGTAGCCACATGCTTCCAGAAAACAGAAATTGAGGGTAAACATAAATACTAGCAATTTCCTGGAAAAATCACAAGATGTGGAAATGCCCATGTGACAACCTGGAGATGGATGTAAAAATTCTCACTGGTTTTGTTAAACTACTGTGCCATTTCTTAAAGGCTGCAGAATTGGCTGTTTTTCATCATGGCTCTGCCGTGTATCTACTTAATGAGAAACAATCAAAAGTAATTTTGAAGCAATGGAATGGCCATATCCTGGCTGAAACCATTTATTCCCAGCCCTTCTGAAAGATCTGGAAAGACAACAGGAGTTCACTGGACTAGTTTTAAACCACATGGTTTGAAAGACTGCAGGGTCGCTCAAAGGTAACTTGCACACAGACAAAGGATGCTGGGGCAGAACAGATGGGCATACTTCCAAAGCAGAATGGTTCTGTTTAACCACAAGATGAGCTGAAGTAAAAAAAAAAAGAATTTACAGAAGGGGAATTCTACAATTCAGGGAAAAGCTTATGAGGGCAGGATAGGAAAGGCAAAGATTTCTGCAGAGGTACTCTGAACTGAATGTGGAGGACACACAAGACTGATGAGGTGGCAAAACACCTGGAAAAGTCTGTTATTTTTATCTACAGCTGTATTAGTCCAGGTTCAGCATGACTGATTTTGAAATCACAAACTTTGTGTTGTCTTACTCTAACTGTTACATGTGCCCAGGCAGTGATAAACCAGAGCCTGGAAAGTTGGAGCTTGGAGTACTCACTTTAATGAGAAGCCTGGTAAGCCAAAGCTGCTCTTGCAGGCTTATGGCAGGTGGCCAGCAAGAACCCATTTTTGTAAAGGGATTAAAGACGGAAAGCAGATGCCAAGGATACATGTCAGAGATGTCGAGGAAAGAAGCAGTGCTGCAGTTTACTCAGACTAAGGGAAGCTTAAGAGCAAGCTGATCCAAAAGGCTAGGACCCAATCACGGAGTGTGTGGTGGGATGAGCTTTAGTAGGACTGAGTGACAGAGCAAAATAAAGACTTGAACAGGGGAGAGCAAAAAGCTTTGAGGACTGGAATTCCACTGCCTGTTTGTATACAGCCTGATCACCTGCAGTGCTAATCTCCTCTAGCCTACAGACTGAAAGAGAAAGTGCATGCCACTGCTGACTATTCCTGGATTCAGTGGTCACCTTGGGTGTGCCTGGCCAATGCTGGGACAGCACCCTTCCCTCTGGCTTCCAGACCACTGCAGAGTGGTCACTTTGCTCACGCTCTCTGAGCATCCAGGCTGTCAGGTTAATGTAGAAAAAAATGCCCTTTACAGACCCTCTGCTCTACAATGAATTTCACCTTGGAGTACTCAAATGGTTCTTATCGCTCTAACATTAAAAGTGATGTTTTTTAACGTGTACACTACCCATACATTTCACTTGTAACATGTACTGAATAACCGATGCTTTGAGGTTCTCCATTTAAATCGAAAGATCTAAAACTCAGTCCAAATCTGCCACTCAGTTATGCCTTATTTAGAATAACGGAACGTTCTTTTTCTCAGCTTTTCTAACCTCGCACATCTGAAGCATCTTCTGAATAAGTCGATAATCTGAAATGTCTTTGAAGCTTCATTTCTAAACAGTCCATTATTTCCACGTGTTCATTTACAAGGGCACCTTAGTTTGGTCCTCTGTATATTCTAGGTCAACATAAACACATAACATTCATGTAGTAGCAGTGGTGCTCTAAGAGTGTGAGAGCAGATAGAGCTGGGAAAAGCAGAAAGCTTCTGAGTACAGACCCTTGAATTGGCTGTTTTTTCCTAAATGGTGGGTCTAACCGAAAACACTACCTCTACAAATCTCACTTCACGTATGACAGATCTGTAGACTGTTACAACGGAAAACATATTTTTAAAAAGCAACATTTCCTAGCTAAATCACTTACATATTTTCATGTTCCTTTTTGCTGTCAGAAAAAGATGAAACCATAAATAATATTTTAGATCTACACTAATCTTAGTAAATACATTTGCTGTATTTTATGAAGTTACTAGAAAGTCTTTATTTGATTTTATCTAATTATCACATAAATGCAGGAACATTAAGTGGGCTGATGTCAGCAATCAGGACTGCTTGTTACACAACATCAGTAACAGGGACTCAGGTATGAAACAACTGTAATTATAGGTATTTAGCCAAAACGTATATCAGTTCTAGCTGATTAGCTGTGTAAGTCTTTATAAGTAATTGAAATACTTTATAAATAAAAATTGTAAACTTAACAACCATCAATATAGACATAATACAGAAGTGTGATTGATTGTACAGTGATAAATCGTGTCTTTTTCTTTACTTTTGCTGATTGTTGCAAGCTTGTTCCTACTTTCCTTACTGGAAATTTTTGTTCACCTCCATTTGTGTATTTAGCTTGTTTGTCTTGGGATTAACATAACAGCTAAGGGAAGATAAGTCTACATAACGTTCAGCATACATCTACCTTGCATGCACCTTAAAACTTGATTCTAACACGGCAAGCATAAAAATAGTGTCTTAAAAATATTTCATTATGGTTTCCTCAATCTCTACAGTACAGCTAGCCTGTAATTTTCAATGGACTCCTCAGCATGTGCATCATTCCGTCAAGTGTTGTGTTGCTAAGGCATTTATCCTTTCAACACCATGTTGTGGCTGCTGTCAACTGATGCAGCTAGCTTGTCATGGTGCAAACCAACCTTTACTAATATTTAAGTTATTCTTCTCTTTCTTAGGAATAAAGGCTAACTGTTATTTTTAAACCAAGGATCCGAAAGTACAGACAAGGTGCAATTATGCTGTACAAGAGCGATATAGGTATATTGATGTAGTATCAAACACTTATTTTCCATCAAGATCAGCCACATCTCATCGTCTGTGTGACCGCATGAACTGATCTATAGAAAAATATTTTTTCTCTGGAAGGCATATGAAAAATATTCTTTGGTTAATGCCAGTTACATCACATCTTATAACCACACTGAATCACTCTATGTCACATGGGCCTCCCAACAAGTCTCTTGCAGTTGGTCCCTGCAACTACCTATTTTGTACCACACATAAACCCCTCAAACTTTAAGCGCAGATTGCTGCACATCTGCTTACTCCTGCACGGGCAGCAGAGCAGGTTTCCACTACTTTGCCTGCTGAAACACGTAACCGCTATGTACTTGCAACAGTCTACCTAACACTACACTGAGAAGAACGAGCTAAAACAGCTGCAGTTTGTGGCCATGGTGAATATGTTTCATTTCTAATTAATTTCTAATTAAGCAGTGTATGAAAACCATCAATCCACACAGCTCCTTGGCATCATCGCTAATACCGTTTTCCCACAGAGAAAGGACGCCCAGATAGGTTTGATTCCTTATATTCATTTATAGCCTGTTCAAAAGATTTAATTGAGGGTTAACACAGGTAGGGCTATACACAAGTGCTAAAAAGTTTGCTGTCAGAGGCCACTGGCACTGTCAAAGTTGAACCACCAGCCATTCATGTGAAAGTATTAAGCTGCCTGACCTGAAGTGAGCTGTCACAAATTTCGGTATGGCAAAAAAAGCATGACTCACTGCTATATGTGCAGTTCCGAAAAGCCCTTAGTAGAGGAAACATGTGACTTTGCACTTGCTAAAGCAGGGCCACTCTAGAGTTTACAGCTGCTATCAGCCCTCAAAGCTCTTCCTCTTCACAAACAACAGTGCTTTATGCATGAAGACTGTCTCGAGAGCAAGACAGAGGAGCTCTGATGGAACCATATTCCATTGAAATGTGCTATTTTATCAGTTCACTTCAGAGGAAAAATTCTGCTTTATCATTTACAGGACGTCTCTTAAGCACATGAAGTGCATGTAACAGGAGCTGGAATCACTGGGGGGTAGTGCTCCCCAGACTGTACAGTCGTCCAACAGCTCCCTGCCCCCAGCAGTCCCCTCCTTCCACATCATTTAGCTTTAGTTTCCTGCTGTTACTTGTCCTCCTCCTTCATACCATGATTTTAGCACCACTTGTGTTGCCAGGACAGTGCTAAAGACTGTCCTGGCAAAGACAGTCACTAAAGACAGGTGCCAGTACTTCGAGGGAAAAGGCAAAGGAAGAGAATATGTTGATTGAGAAATGCCGACAGAAGAGGCATCAGATGTATTGTAACTCTGTGCAGTCCTCTACACATAGTTTTTGTTGCTCCTCTTGAGGGCATGTGTTTTCACAGGGACACAGCCTGAGGTACCCAGTCACCATGTTTTCAGGAAGTCACGGCAAAAATCTTCTCTCCACCTGGTATGTTGACGCTGGGCTTCACCCTTTCATTGCTGGCTGCGAAGGAGCCAGGTTATTGCAACCATGGGCTGGTGGGAGGCCTGCTGCATGCCTCAGTCAAAGTCACGCTCACCGGCCCTCAAAGGAAGGGGAGTTTTACCCCTGAGTTTTCCCTCTCCCCTACTTCTAAATTATCATAGAATCATAGAATGGTTAGGGTTGGAAGGGACCTTAAAAATTAATTGAACACGAAGACGTATACCACTTAGGAATATCGTAAACCTTAGAAATGGTCTGGTTAGGAATTCATGTAGCTACAGGAACAACATGTCTTTCCCACTGGCCAAAGGCAGGTCCACTGCATGGCTGGTGCCGAGGATGACCTCCTGACGACTCCAGGTGCAGAGAAGTGGTAGGGGGCTGAAGGAAGGGAAGCTCCTATGACAGCCCACATTCTTCAAGCAGCTCAGATGAAAAGCGAATGTGTCCTGCGGGCTTGGCTAAAACTGCTTTTAAGTCTTCTCCAGTGCTCCCTCACATCCCTTGGCTGTGGGATGAGGCCCCACTGACTCAAACTGCAAAGAGCATCACTGTTAGGTGGGTGATAAGGGATTGAAAGGACTCTTTCCTGGGCAGGACACTGAAAGTTTGGGGTTCCTCTTGCTTAATCCGCTCAAAGACGGACCCTGTGGTTGACACCCCTACCCACATCCCTATCTTTCCCCAGGCTGGGCAATGGCGCTCAGGAGGTCATTGTCCTGCCTGAGGCAAGGGAATGGCACGGGTATGGGGCACTGAAGGCGTTGCCCTGCCAGGCAGCAGCGTGGTGCCTGTCCGGCACC
>NW_010227256.1:0-958 GCF_000690775.1 Eurypyga helias
GACCGTTAGAGCCAAACCCAAGGCCTCTTCCCCAGCGCAGGGACGGACCGCGAGCCCTCCCGCCCCACGGACACCCGCTCTCCTCTCCCCCTTCCAGGTATTATTTTCGGAATTGGCACGGGATGAACGACAAGGAACCGGCGGTTTATCGCAACGTGCCCCGCCAGAACGACTCCCCCGACGAGAAGCTGCCGGGAGGGGCCTTGCTCGACAAATCCTCCTTCGAGTACCTGTTCGAGCAGGTAACGAACCGGAGGCGCCTGGAGAGTTGTGGATTTGGCTTTGATCCGACTGGATTCGGCTCAACCCTGATGCCAGGATCTGCTTTCCCGTGGCTTTAAAGGACAAACGCAGCTGGGAAACCAGGAGCCGAGCTGAGGGGGGGGATCCCGCTACATAAAATCCCTTTAAACCACCAAATCCCACGGGGAAAAAATCCCAAAGGCACTGTGGTTTTTTTTTTTCTCCCGTTTTTTTATTTATCTTTCTTTACCAGGGAAAATTTGAGTTCATCCACGATGTCGCCTCCCTGAAAGATCTCCAGAGCGAACAGGAGATCCAGAGGTTCAAAAACGAAAGTTTGGGCATGGCCGTGCTTCACCTCTCCCACATCGCCCTCAAAAAAGGCATTTCCCTGGAGGAAGTGGCCAGAAAATACAGGTACCTGCTTGGCTTCCCGGCCCTCGGTGCTGGGGATGCGCTCCGAAGGGTTTCTTGGGATTCCTCACCCTTTTCCCTCTCCGTCCTCTGGGAGCGAGCCTTGGGGCGACGGAGCGATGGGTCGCTGGAGAGGGGGGGGTGGCTCTTGCTGACCGGTTTATCCCTTCCCCTCCGCAGCTTCAAGGACTGTATCCCGCGTTCCTTCTACCGCCAGATCCAGCAGAACAACTCCCTGACCAAATTCCGCATGAAAAACGTCTTCAAGAAGTTCGTGCAGCGTTTCCAGCGGCACACGGTC
>NW_010227257.1:0-4868 GCF_000690775.1 Eurypyga helias
CCCGGTGCGGTCCGTCAGAAAAAGCGGCCTCTCGGAGCACAACCTGGGCATCTCCCGGAGCAAAACCCCCGTGGATGACCCCATGAGCCTGCTGTACAACATGAACGACTGCTACTCCAAGCTGAAGGAGCTGGTGCCCAGCATCCCGCAGAACAAGAAAGTGAGCAAGATGGAAATCCTGCAGCACGTCATCGACTACATCCTGGACCTGCAGATCGCCTTGGACTCGCACCCCACCATCGTCAGCCTGCACCACCAGCGACCCGGGCAGAACCCTTCCTCCCGAACCCCTCTGACCACCCTGAACACAGACATCAGCATCCTCTCGCTACAGGTACGAGCCTCCCCCGCGCCCCCCGGCTCTGCCCTCCCCCAGGCGGGGTGGGCGAAGTCGGTCAGACGCCTCCGTAACGCGGGGACGGGGCCAGCCGTGCCCCGGGGCGCTTCGCTCCTGCCTCTTACCCTCGTGCCGTTTTCCTCCTCGCAGGCGTCCGAGTTCCCCTCAGAGCTCATGTCCAGCGACAGCAAAGCACTTTGTGGCTGAATCAAACGGTGAGTGCAGCGCCTCTCTTTTCGGAACTTGGGGTGAAAAGTGCTTCCCTGGGGAACGGGAGGCGCGGGGGTTATTGCAAAAAAATCGGTCCGAAAAGCTGGTGAGGAGATTCCTTTCTAATCAGTACGAAGTCAGACTTGACGACTGAGCCGTACAGTCCAAAGTGTGTTTTGTTGCCGAGGTTCATTAAGCAGCGCAGGCGGCTGTGATAGTAACTCCCTGCCGAATGCAAATTCTCTCCTTATCTCTTCTTGGAGTCTCAGCTTCCTGGGCCAAAGTGACTGATTAAGTTGGGAATCTTGGCACGATTCCTTCAATTCTGTGATGTGGTCTGCGCTATCAGTTAAAGAAGTGACTGCTTTTAATCAAGTAATTGCTGTGAGAGGCAGACTGGCGCCTCTGAGCACTGCGTTTGGAGAGATCAAACTGGAGATTGGACTGAGAATCCTCTCTCTACCCTTTTCCTCCAGTGTATGTTATTTTAACGTCCAAATCGCGCTGCTGAGGGCGAGTGTGTGAGCGTGTATGTGTTGCATCTGGACGCCAGGGTTTGCCCAATCTCTGAGTGTTTGGTTAAATGTTCAAACTGTGGCTTCCTCTCTGGCGCCAGTCTGTCCGGATCTCTGCCCTGTTAGCATTCTCCTAAATATGCCTCTCTTCAATCTCTTGCAGGTGTTCCACTCATGAGGGTTTTTTTTTTTTTGCACAAGAAAATGTCTACAGGATTTTTTTTTGAGGTGCTGAATTTATTTTTCAGCTGTATCCGGAGGGGGAAATCCACATCTAACTAAAAGGACCTTTTAAAATTAATAAAGAAGAAAAAAAAATTTCAAGATTGATCTTTATCCCCACCCCATTCTTCAACTTGGACTGAACCTAGTTATTTATGAAGAGACTCTTAAATACCCTTTCCCTAGTTGGAAGGCTTCCTTTATATACTATTCCCAACGTGGGGAGCGAAACAAAAATCTCACAAGGAGTTGCCCATTTTAAAGCAGACTTTGCCTTTTCTTCCAAAGGTGGAGCGTGAGTACCAGAAGGATCCAGTGTTCAGTTTTTTTAGGAAAGTCTGTGGTCAGAAATTACCTTTTGACACAAACCTAGGACTGAATGCTGTGTATATATTTATATATAAATATATATATATGAGTGAAACCTTGTGAACTCTTTAATTAGAGTTTTCTTGTATAGTGGCAGAAATCTACATTTCTGCAAAAAGTGTAATGATGTACTTAATCATGCTAAACTTTTTATAAAAGTTTAGTTGTAAACTTAACCCTTTTTATACAAAATAAATCAAGTGTGTTTATTGAACTGATTGCTTGCTTTATTCTTTGGGGACCAACTGTTTGCTGGCTTTGGTCTGTGTTGTGCTTTCTCTTTTATTTTAAATGCGTATACATTCTGTTTATGACTTTACTGAGTTAAAATTCAAATATGTAGAGAATATAAAGAATAAAATTACCTGAAGTGAATAACACTCCTTGTAACTTGTAGAATCTTATTTGAGTATATATTCCAAGTTTCTAAGTAACCTGCCTGTAAACAGTGCGAAAGGAAGGAGAGAAGTAACTTACTACAGAGTGGATGCAATTGACAAAGTGTTTGGAAACATACACAAAAGCAGTTAATCCTGAGACAGTCCCAGGGAGTGTTGCTATCTTTTTTTTTTTTCCCTCCCCTCTCCCGCCCCTACGGATGATTCAGTTCTCAGTGGTAATGGCCCAGATCTCTTAATTTGTGTTTAGAATAATCACTCAGAATTAAGGGTTGTGGGTGGTTATTAGTTCCCCCAACTATTAAATTTCTCTTTGAATGTGAGAGTTGGTGATGCGTTAACAGGGCATCTAGAATGATGAAGTGACTGCTGCCTTTCCACACTGGAATGTTCATGCTTCCATGCAATATTTCAATGAAATGGGGTTTCTAATCAGTTGCAGCAGCTTCTCCGTATGACTAAGATACTGAGAATTGAGCTGAATCGCTGCTGTGTTACTGATTAAACTTTGGCTGCTCCTAAAGGAACTCTTTCTCCATAAGAATTAAATTAAGTTTGAAACAGGAGTCTAAATTCCTGAAAGCCAGTAACAATTTATTTCTTCTTTCTCTTTTGCCCTCAGAAGCTATGCAATGCCCTTTACTTGGTCAAGGGACACTTGCTGTACCCCACGAGTCGCCTGTAACTATCACTGCTCATTAGAGCTGTTCGGTTGTCATAAGACAGTAGCTGGGGGAACTGCCCTATCAGATGACAGTCTAATTTAAGCTCACTTACAAACTTGCCTGAAATGGGAAGTTCAGTTTTTGACTCCTACATATGAATTGAAGAGAATCGCTTGCGATAGGAACAAGGGAAACTTGGCTGATGCCCCCGGTAAGTACAGCGCTGGCAGGCACTACCCTTTGGGCCCCAGGGAGTGTGGTTCAGGTTTCTGTGCTCTGGGGACTCGGGGTGAAGGGCAGGAGCCTCACCTGGGCCCAGGAACACTTTCACCGGCAGCAGGTGGGTGGGTGGTGCTCTGGGGCAGCAGCAGCTGCCTTTCCTTGCCCTTGACACCAAATCCATTCACGTAGGCTGGGAGAAAGCCAGCTCTGATCTCTTAATACAGAAGCCGCCCTGCCCAAGCAGAAGCGCACCCTCGCAGAGGCTCAGCACCATCAGAAGCCAA
The DNA here is from genome assembly GCF_000690775.1 of Eurypyga helias. NCBI lineage: Eukaryota > Metazoa > Chordata > Aves > Eurypygiformes > Eurypygidae > Eurypyga > Eurypyga helias. Next base: position 3,223 of record NW_010227257.1, read on the forward strand.
GGGTTAGCAAGAGCTGGGACGGGGAGGGGGGGACACACGGGGCAGAGCTGATGTACTGCTGCTCACCAGGCCCCCCCAGCCCAGACCAGCTTACGGAAAACTCTCCCTCCAGCACGCAGCGGCTGTGCCTCCTGTGGCCAGGCCTCCCTACTGTCTGAGCACCCAGCATTCGTGTTCCAGCTTCCTGCAACGAGTGTTTAACCCTGACAGCCCGGTAGGAAAACACCTCATCGCACGCCTCAGTCCCTAAAATACTCCTTTTTGTGTTTCTTTTACCTAATTCCAAACAGTAGCAGATTTGGGGGTTTAATCACAGTATTGAGATTCTCATCCTTCCAAACCAGTAACAATTTAACATAATTGCCACCCAGTTTCTCCCTCAAACCTAATTTTTCACCCTATTGTTCATTTTAGGGCAAGACCACAGCAAGCATTGCTTTAAACCCACAGTTCCATTAATAAAATTAAAGAGCTGCAGCAGTCAGATCCTTGTAATTATTTTAAGATCGACCCCTTTAGAAACTAAGGCATTTGCACTTTGGTATTTTAAAGCTGCAGGATGATTAACACACTTGTAGAATGAAACCCATTTCCTTATCATGCGTAGCCAAAAGAGGAGTTCACAATTTACAAGGCGTTGGGAGCTGAGCAGGAAAACAAACAAACATGTTTTTTAAAAATGTAAATTAAGAAAGGAAAAAAAAATTTTCCTCTCTCAGGATTAACTAATTCATCATCTTGACACGGCATCCCTGTGATCAGAACGAGGTGCTTGAGCGAGGTGCTCCACGTAGAGATTCGCTCTTCGGTTTTGTTCTGAAGATTCTGTCGTTCAAAGATAAACAGCAAGGTCAAAGCTGAGTGCCCAAAGCTTTTACGTGAATTCTTGAAGATGTGGGATTTCTTTGTTCCCCAGCATTGTCATTGTCTCTCCAGAACACATGAGAAAAATCGGAAGTTTTTGCCGCTTCCCCTGGCCCACGTAGTGTGTCTCTGAATGCAGTTGTTGGCAACGGTCCTGTCAACGGACAGCTGAACACAGCCGATCGAGAGGACCCGTACTCGACCAGGGGATGGCAAAGTGGTGTTGGCAACAATCATATTTAAACACCGTAAAATCCTTTTCGAGTAGGGCATGCATGAAAGTTGCAAATGCACCTATAGACACTTCCCCACGGGGGACGCTCACTAAAGGATGCGAGGGGAGATGGAAGAGGAGTCTTTCCTACAGAAGAGAGGTTTCCAAACCTGGCTTTGCTTGCGTATTGCCCCTAACAGCACATGGACCCGCTCCTGACCTCATCCCAAGCCATGAACGTACACTGAAATGCCTCACCTGGATTTTCAGGGAACATCTTAGTACGGTGAAGCACGTAACGCGCTGCTGGTGACACGTACTAGAGCAGTACGGAGCTCGCCCGTCTGGCATGCAGGGGTGGTGGGGTCCCTCCAGCCCATCGCCAGGTAGGGAAGGCGGGGAGCAGCCGGCTGGGTGTTGTTTACTCTCCCCTGGGAAAACAGCGTTGCCTCTACCGCACCAAAAAGACCCAGAAGCCACTTAAAGAACCAGCGCCAATATTTGGAGAAAAATATTCCCGAGAGCGCCTACTCCTCGCCCGCAGGGGACACACCTCCGAGCCGGAGCC
>NW_010227258.1:0-3027 GCF_000690775.1 Eurypyga helias
TCCTGGCTGAATCCAGCACATCCTCGGAGGCTCCCCGTCCCTGCTCCCACCCACTGTGGGCTTCTTTTTTGTGCCTCAGTTTCTCCAGGAGCTGCTTGTTCATCCACGCAGCCCTCCTGGTACTTTTACCCAACTTCCTCTTCACTGGAATGCATCGCTCCTGAGCTTGGAGGGGAAGATCCTTGAATACTAGCCAGCTTTCCTGGGCTCATCTCATGGGACTCAAGCCAATCAGTTCCCTGGAGAGGCCAAAGTCTGCTCTCCTGAAACCCAGGGCAGTGAGTTTGCTGTGCAGCCTCCTTGCCTCCGTAAGGATCTCAAACTCCCCCATTCTATGGTTGCTCGGTATGTCTGGACTTCAGGTCACAGGGAGATAACATCAGGTTCAGCTGACAAGGACCCCAGTAATTCTGCAAAATGTTGTTATAGGGAAGAACTGAAAATGAGGAATCAAACCATCTTCAGTGCAAGGAACTGACTTTCTTCTCCAGGGTTTAACTTTTATGATCAGCAGCTCTTAAATAAGCCCAGTCCTCCTGGTCTGGTTGTCATCTCACCTTGTCCTAACACCAGGTTGCATCCATTCACTCCAGTGAATTAATTCCAATATATACTTTAATAACTAGCTTAACTCTTAAGTGTTACACCACTGAACTGGAAGACATAGTGTTCCAGAGTTAAGTGTTCAAGGCCAGATTGGATGAGACTTGGATGGACCTTTCCTAGTGGAAGGTATCCCTTCCCATGGCACGGGGTTGAGCTGGATGATCATAAAGGTCCCTTCCAATCCAAAGCATTCTGTGATCCTGGTCGGAATGCTGCGTTTGGTGTTTTGTTTGTGCCTCTGGGCAGACTCGTGCGATGCTGCGTTATTTGGGACACACGCTTGCCTAGGCATGTACAAGTCATATGTGCACGTGGGAACTAGCAGCCAGGAAGTTCTGGGTGAGGATTTATCTTGTTCGGCACTGGCAAGTGAAATACTTGCAGACAGCTGGTTTAATCCTAACATATCATTGTTAACTGGATTTGAATGCAGCCGTGCCGTGCTGACAGTGATTTTGCAGGTCTTTATCCCTGGTTTTAAATGGCTCTGTGGAGCACAGTGCATGGGAGCATAAGGGAAAACGTTCGTGTGAGCTTATGGAAGAAAAGTCTTTCACCTTCCATGGGGCTTTCCCACGCTGCGATTACATTTGTGTCGTATCCTGAAGAGGAGCCTTGTCAGGTTGGAGATACATAAACCCTTTTCTGTGTTTAAGAGCTCATGGCTTATGTACAGTAGCCACGCATTGACGGTGGGGCCGGTCTGAGCATCCTCCACCACGACTCAGATGCAAATGTTTTGCTGCTAAATGTGCTTCAGCAGCTATAGCAGGGTTAAGAGCAACAAGTTTGAAAGAAGTTATTTGCAGGCTGCTTTGGAAATTTGGGTTCCTTTGATGGTAAGGTATGATAGACACAGGACATGAATCTGGAACTAATTTCCAGTAGACATCCACGTCTGTATGTGTATCTCTGCAGAGAGATACAGGGACGCCCCTAATGGGTTAAGCAGAATATTCTGGATATCTGGATCTTAATATATATGCATGAGTTTTCCTGCTGGACTTGATGAATAGTATTTTGACAAAATATTGCAAGGAAAGCCTATGACTATTTGGCAATTAAAAGGTGAAAAAATAAACAAAAACAACCTCCCCCAAACCCCTCTTCCTTCATAGCTGTCTGAGAGGAAAAGGCTTGTCTCCAGCCTTTTGTTTTGAAATTGGAGAATCAGTGCATCCCACTCCCTGGAGATGCTCCGTGGCTCGGCGTGCCCTGCCATCTCGTGGACATGCAGGCAGGCGATTCCGGCTCTGCTTCGATGCTGGCTGCAATTCCTTCTTGACAGTGTTGACAACTAGTATTTTAAAGCTTCCTTCTGCCTCACCTTTTCAAAGCTCATCTGAGGTGCTTGTTTTGGCTAGTAAATGGGCTTTGTTTTGAAATTTTCATGGTCAGGAGTGCATGAGGTCATTGCTTTGGGTCAGCTTGTGAGCCGTAACCTCTTCATCTCTCCTTACTCACAGGAGTCTGTAGTTGTATTTGGGCACTAATTCACCTAAGTGCTGCCAAAAAGTGGCTTTGGAAGAAAATAGTCTTTTGAAGATAAGTATTTCCCATTCATAAGATCTGCTTTTTATTGCACACCAGGGAGGATCGGTTGTCTGCTGCGTTAGAGAGAAGCATGCTAGGATGCAGAGACAATCTTCATCATCCTCCCCGTTTTCACCTCAACTGGTTTGTTGGAGGAGACCATGTAAACATCTTGGCGTCACCAAGACGTCGTGGGGAGGGCTGAGTCAGTGCGTTTTGCTGTTGCTCCCATTGGCAAATGCTCGGAAAGGCTTTCAGGCTTGGACGTGTCACAGTTGACTGCCCTGGCCCTAATACAGTCTTCAGACTGTGAGCCCGTGGCAAACTCACACTTAGCGGGCAAAATACCCCACGGGGTCATGTCCGACGAGATACCCTCCGTCCTCTCTGTGGAGTTCATGAAGGATGCAGGAGGCTGCGTGCCACAGGGACATGCAGTGAAGACTGCTAGACGTGAGCAGAGAGTTTGGGGACACATCCCGAGTGGTTTCTGGACTGGCATTGGGCAGTTGATGGCTTTCAGTTTTCTGGGCTCGTGCCTCCAGGCTGGGCCTGCCGTCCTCCGAATGGTGCGTTTTAGAGGGTAGAAATTAGGTGGCACTTTTGAACGGGGTACTGGTCTTTGCTGGTGCTGTGAGATAAAAAACTGGGAAGACAGCACTGATGTCATTTGTTTTGGCACCTCAGTTGTCTCGCAGCTCATCTTCCATTTCCTTACTGATTTTTGACCCTTTTTATCATGTTCTTGGAGTTACAATAAACTGCTTGTTTTTCTTCTGGCTACAGTTGTCTCCCAGCTTCCTTGTTGGAAGAGAAACAAGGGAGCAGCTCCTTAGGAGAGAAGCAGAATCTGTAAGTTGTTTTGTGGACAAAAAGCTGAACATGAGC
>NW_010227259.1:0-2438 GCF_000690775.1 Eurypyga helias
GAGCTGGCACAGCCGCGGGGGCTTTCCAGGCCAGCTGGCTCGCTGGTGAGGGGTCTGGGTTTGTGGGGGACAGGCTTAGCATCCCTCTTGCCCCCCTACCCGCCCCAGCCTGGCAGGTTTTTGGGTCAGCACTAAGAGGGGGTGCGTTGCTCTGACACCACAACCAACCCTAGGATCCGGGAGCACGGCCTGGGGGCTGGAGCTGAACCCCATTGCCAAAGGGGAAAAGAAAGGAAAGCTCAGCCCCCTGCACGCTGGCAGAGCCCCCCAGCAGGCTCTGCGACCCGGGGCTAAGCAGGGCTGCACCCCAAAACGGCGCCATGGTTTCCACTGACCACCCTCAGAGGAATTTGCTGGGGCAGATCCCAGCTAGTCCCACCACGGGGGCCAGGAGGGGGGACACGAGCCCTCATGCTTTAAGGGAGAACCAGGGCCGGTGTCCCAGCCCTGATCCAGCCTTTTCACTCCCAACAAAGCGACGAACCAGCCAGCGAGGGCAGCTGCTCCCCTCCAGCCCCATCCTTCCCCTTTGCTGTTTTATCCGGTGCTATAATGGACAGAAACTCCCTGGTAAAAGGGCATTGTCAGAGGGAAAATGGGCCTCGCCCTTAGTCTGGCAGCTGGGAACGCCAGGGACGCGCAGGGCTTAGGGATATTGTTGCCTGCAGCCAGTTCCCAGTAACACATTTCCCAGCAGTTCCCCAAAGGAGCGGGTGTTGGGCTCACAGGGGTGTTGCTGCATCCCCACAGCAGCGACACCCAGAGCTGCCCCTTCCCGCGGGGCTGGGCACTGCTGTGCCAGGCATCGGGATAGCCGCAGGAATGAGGGGCCTTCGCAGAGGGGCCAGGGCAGGTACCAGCCCTGCAAGGGATGTCCTAAAACATCCCCGACACAAGCTGGCGGGTCCAGGGGCACAGACCCCAGCTCCACTCTTACATCCATCTCCTTGTCACCGCCAGCCGGGATGTGAGCTGGCCAGCAGTAGCCACGGGCAAAGCGTGGATGTGGCCCGTGAGACACTCCTGGGTCAGCGCCACCAGTGTGGAGACGTGGCAGAGGGGGAGCCCCACGAGCCCTCCTCCTTCCTCCAGTGCTCTACAGGGCTGGGAGACACATTCACCCAGACACACCGGGCTCATCCCAGCTACCAGCTCCAGGCTGGGCCCAGAGACGTGGCTCAGCAGAAAGCAGATGAGACAAGCCAGCAGCTCAAAGCCCCAAACAAAGCACAGGCAGCTGGTGAACCTGTCCTGGGCACTGCACTCCCATCCCAGACACAGACACCTCTCCACCAGAAGGCACAAACTGCTCCGGGGCTGCTCCCACCATCCGGGCTGCCAGTGCCCTGCCCTCTCCTCACTCCCACTGCCAGGGCATGGGATGTCTCAGGGATCAAGCATCGCTTGGGGACAAGGGGTATGATGGCCCTTGGGGATGGGGGCACAGTATCCCTTGGAGACAGTGGCACAGCATTCCTGAGTGACAGGGACACAGTGTCCTTTGGGGACAGGGGCTCAGCAACCCTTGGGGATGGGGGCACAGCATCCCTTAGTGACAGGGACACAGTGTCCTTCGGGGACAGGGGCACAGCATCCCTTGGGGATGGGGGCACAGCATCCCTTAGTGACAGGGACACAGTGTCCTTCGGGGACAGGGGCACAGCATCCCTTGGAGATGGGGGCACAGCATCCCTTAGTGACAGGGACACAGTGTCCTTCGGGGACAGGGGCACAGCAGCCCTTGGATTCCTTAGTGACAAGGACACGGTGTCCTTCGGGGACAGGGGCACAGCATCCCTTGGAGATGGGGGCACAGCATCCCTTAGTGACAGGGACACAGTGTCCTTCGGGGACAGGGGCACAGCATCCCTTGGGGATGGGGGCACAGCATCCCTTAGTGACAGGGACACAGTGTCCTTCGGGGACAGGGGCACAGCATCCCTTGGAGATGGGGGCACAGCATTCCTTAGTGACAGGGACACGGTGTCCTTCGGGGACAAGGGCTCAGCAACCCTCGGGGATGGCAGGACACGCGGTTGCTCCGTGGTGACACAGCCTCGGGTCCTCGAGGGACGCACCCCACTCGCACCCGTGGCCGTGGGCTCTGCCTGCTGCAGCACCAAACATGTCGGGGCACCTCACTCAGCCCGAGCTCGCAGGGTGCAGCGCGGGAGTGGCGCAGCAAGGGGAGGACGGAGGGGGTTCAGCACTGGGTTGCCCAACACTGACAGACTCCTCAAATAACAATAATTACTATTATAATAAATAATAAGACTCATACACAACCCCCCCGGTGAGCTGGGCGAGCTCTGCCCTGACCCGTGGGGCGCTGAGGCCTCTCTTCTCCCCGGCTCTCGGCCCTTTTCTGGGAAACAAAAGGTGCAAAGTTTAGTGGTGCATGAAAGGAGAAACAAAACCCGGGCCCCCGCTCGGCCCTG
>NW_010227260.1:0-5841 GCF_000690775.1 Eurypyga helias
ACCATTCTGTGATTCCATGATTTCTATCACTTGAGACTTAAATGTTTTTACCACTGCATAATATATACTCCAAACCTAATCACACATTAACAACTTTTCCCAATTCCTTTTTTTATACAAAACAAAGTGTCCAAATGAATACATACATAGATTGATAATAAAGCTTACTTTAATAGACAAAACTCAAAATTCTTACAGGTATGTCAATACTACCCAGTGGAAAAAAGGGTTTGGTTTGGTTTTTTTCATTTGTTTGTTTGTTAAGAATAAAAAGTCCCTTTAAATCACCATGCCTCCCGAAGTCCTATTACAACAATGATTAATTTGGCATCTTTTACATAGAGTAAATGTACGTACCTGCAGCCCCTTTACCATTTCCAATAGCCACTAAGGCACGTATTGATTTTTTCCTGCCTTCTTTTGCCTTCATACAAAACACATTTTTCACCTGAAGAAAAAAAAGCACAAAGCATCTTGTTATGGCATGGTCCAACTGTGTGTTTTTTGAGGTGGTTTCTTTGTTTAAGAGAGTCAGTTTATTAAAAAGAAATTAGAGGTCTCTGATGAAACCTTACAATATATACTGCCTTGTCAATGGGTATCATCTGCAGTGGGACACTGACTTCAAGGCATTAAGTATGTAAAGGCTGCTAAAAAATCTACAGTCAGACACAGAAGTTACTCCAGTACAGTTTCATTAAATATCCCCTCTGTTGTGTTTACCTGCACAACAGTTAATTCTCTAATGCTATTAGCTTTGTGTGCGATTTTAATCCTGATGAACAAACATGGAAGAAAACTGAAAGTGACATTAGTATCTCACTGTCCCCCCCCAAATTTCAACGTATTTTAGAAGCACTCTAAGGAATGGCTCAAGGCATGTTGTTGCTTTACATGGGTTAAAATTTAGGATTGAAATCTACCTGCAAACAGCTGAAGACAGTCTCATTACTTAGATGACAGCTGCGAAGAAGAAGACTTCATTTAAGAGAGGGGAAGGAAAAAAAAAAAAAAGGTATTTCCTTCCTGGAACCAGAAATGTTTACAGAAACTCTGCAAGAAATTCAAGCAGAGTTGCAAGTAAGCTATTGAGTTTGGAGTCGGGGGGACACAACAACTGAGGAGACAGGTGGCCTTATGGTTAGCATTCTGGAAATCTAAGTTTGCTTCTGCCTCTGCTACAGACTCCCCTGTGTGACTATAGGCAAGACGCTGCTTTATAGTCTCCCAAATATATTATATTTGTCTAATATATCATCTGAGATCCTTTGTCCATCTAGCTCCTGTCCTAGTTTCCTTGAAAACATGTTTACTTAAATATAGATGTATGCTCATATATAGTATATATACGGTATGTAATATATAAACTATACATAAAATATAAAAATGTAATATATAGTATATATATATACACACACATATAAAATAACATACTGAATATTGCTTGACTGTGTTAATATCTGTGTCTCAGAATTACTAGTCAAAAGATAAAATTTACTTCATGGTTCATTTGTCCCCTTCCTTTCAAATGCATCAGCGTTTACTTCTTGAAGCCTCAATATGAGTTACATAACAGTTGAAATAAACATGTATTGTTAATATATGAATTAAGCAGTGCTCTCCCCTTTTCCCTATATGTAATTCTTCAATAAGCTAGTCTGGTTGTAGTGTTAAACATCTGAAAATAGATTATTATAAAATAATTCGTCATGGCTTAAAGATTCTTACTGAAACTCACACACATACACAAGAAACACAACCCAAAACCACAAAACCACCACAAAGTTCCACTGACATCAATAGGTACAGACTAGGAGAATGTACTTCTGAAAAATTGTACCTTGCTTTCATCAGATAAAGATGCTGTTAAATTCCAGGTACACATATATTCTAGAGAGCTCTTTGAAGAAATATCACCATTGCTTACTGCTAATTCCACACAATTTTTCTTTCTGCAATCTTTTTGCTTACAAGAACAAGCTAAAAAGCCAAGCCCCTAAGATGAAAAGCGCCTGTGGAAATAAGCTAATTATAGAAAATGCAAATAATCTTTAGAGAAAAAAAAAAGAGTGATCTCTCCAGGATCAAGAGCATACTATTTTTGCTTTATACATACTTCTGTCTTCCACTGCCAGTCTGAACAAATACCTGTACAAAAACAAAGTTGGCGTGTGTACTGTCAGAAATAAAGGACATGATGTTTGTCGAAATCTACTCAAGAATTATTCTTCTCCCTTTCCAGAGGGTGGCAGTAAAGACACACGCCAAGAGCTTCCCAGAAGCCTTCCTTAAAACTGCACTTGGCAGCTGTTTCTGCGCAGGAATGAAGGAAAACGGGTGTTGTCACCCGTCACCATCAACGCTTTCGCATCTCCCCCGGAACGCTGTAGAGGCCTTTCAGGTTTGATAATGCACACAGGCAGCCATGACTGCTGGAACAACACAGGCCTTGGATTCTCCCTGCCGGAGCCTCGTGCCTCCTTCCGTCAAAGCAAGCAGTGCTCTTCTGGAGTGTGCTCAGCAATGCCTCCCTTCTGTCCTGGAATTAACGCCTGCAGCTAAAAGCCTATCGTGAAGCTGCACGGGAATCAATTAATGCCCAATGAACAACGTGACACTTTTCAAACAGCGTGACCTGTGAAAAGCGGCTGAAACGAAGATGCTCTCACCCCTATTTGCCAGATTGCCACTCAAGCCTAATTTAAAGCCATTTGTTTTTAATCTGAAAACAGATGCATGCTCAACCTTAATCAGGGTACCACAAATTTTTGTCTCCCTGTATCCATTATCCAGTGGTGATAATGCAAATTCGGCTTTCTTTCAAGAGCTGAAAGGAAGAACAGCATCTCTTAATCACACAATGAAACCACCTCCAAGATTAGGAGGAGAAACATCAAGCAACAGTTTCAAAGGTGGAACTGAAAGTGTGGGAATAGGCTACAGTCATAGAGACAGGCTGCTAAAGGTTACTGTCATTTCAAGTACTTATCAGCTGTTGCGCTCTGTTAGAAAAAGGTAAAAACCCTGCACTTCCCTAGAGGTTTTGTTCCTGTAAAAGCAGAATGAATGACAGGCGAAACCAAGTGCCCTTGGAAAGCCCTCCTTCCTGGAAATCATATTCTAGCCATGATTTTTAGGAACCTGCCACCTCTAGGACACACTCTTGACACGGCTGTCATGCAGAGAACAGTGTCTGCACAGGCTGATCCCCCCATAGCATAAGGTGCTCTGGTCCCAAAACTTCTCTAAGGTGCAAGGTGAGACAAGATAAAATGAAAGCCCAACAGAGGCGAGGCCGGCAGAGCTCCACGCTCCTAGGTCCAACAGTAGCAAGGTGTTAAGGGATGTCAGGAGCAGACACCTCCTCCCACAGCTCAAGGGACAGGACCTTTGTCCCTCCTGGCCACCTGAGCCAGCCCCAGCCAGGCTGAGGGATACAGACGCAGTTTCAAGAAGTAGCAAAGCTGAGTATGTATCCCAGGGACACACAGGCAGGACACCGATGTGTCCATTACAGTCTGTCACAAACAACAGCACCTACTTACAGGACTTGCATAAAACCTACATATAGGCAGCCACATCCCCTTCCTCCTCTTCAACTGGTAGGGGCTGGAGTTCACTAGTGCAGCCACATATACTCCAGTCTCTAAATCCATGAGTGCATGCACGTTTGCAGATTCCCCACATAGCAGCATGACCCCTCTGTCTATCTGATACCGGTGCCCAGGCCCTTTTACTCGCTCCATGGATCTTGCACTTGCCAGCTGGTCCAGCCTGGCCCTCGCTAGCAAACACGCAGCACTCACACTCATCTCAAAGGCTTCCCACATTCCCAGGTCCCCCTGAATACAAGAAACTGGTCTTCTGCTTGCCTGACCCCATGCCCAGACCTCGGGCTTCCTACACTCTGGCTAGTCCAGACTCAAGTTTGCTAATAAATTCCACCTCCTCCCCACCCACCCCCCACCCCAGCAAACATCAGGTTCAGGAACGTACGGACCCTCACTTCCCTGCTGCCTTCAGGCAGCTGGCATCAGGCAAACGGGCTGTGACCTGTGGGCCGACCCCAGGCATCAGTGCTGAGCCCCTGACTTGCTTCACTCACCCTGGTCCCTCTCTGTAGCTGTTTTTCAGGAAACACACCATTCCTTTACAGGTGACACCTGCTCCAGTAGCTTGCACCGAGACCCCACACTGACTCTGGTTGCTCTCACCACAAGTCAGGGGTGCCCACACCTCCACTCTGACAGCAGCTGCTGGCACCGATTTCACTCCCACTAGTGCCCTCATGCTGTTGGCACTCTGGGCTCAAATTCTGTAGGATCCTCCCTAGATCCAGAGAGCTATGGCCCCTCCAAATACTGATGTTAGGACACTCACTTGTTCCAGTAGCTGACACCACAGGCCACGGGACACCCACACCCCCAGTCTGACCCCAGGTGCTGGCCCAGTGTCCACTCTACACGTGTGTGAAACTCTCTTTTGTAACTCACTAGGAAAAATAACATAGCTCAGATGCCCTAATGACACAGCGTGTGTCTAAGTGCAGTTCATACTACAGGTCACATCTGAGTACAGATCCTTTGGATTAATTCCACAATAATGCCTGCTTAAAACCACACAACGTCTGAAATGGCTTTGGTTCCTTTTCAAAGGATGATCCATAATCATGCTGAATTGTAATTCACTTAAAAGCTTCTGAATGTTTCAAATACCATTTATTGCATCCACACAGGTAAAAGAGTCAAAAAGATTTAATTATTTAGTCAACAGAACCAGTTGAATTCAGCATCCCTAAACTCTACTTTAAAGGAAAGCTCAAGCTCTTGAGAACTTCAAGAACATAAAAAATAAATCCCAGTGCACAGCTCTGACCTCTCATTCTTTCCTGCGACAAGTTGCTTCAGGTATTATTTTAAAAACTGTCTGAAAATTTTCATTGTCAACTAAAGACACAGTCAGAAAACTTCCCTACAGTTCTAAAAACAAAATCTAGACCTCCAATACCCCAAAAGTACTTTTGAGCCAACTTCTCATTTAAAGCAAATTATTACTCAGAAAGTATCCGGTATACTGTGTAATTTTTCAGTCAAGGATGTCAAACAATGGATCTCAGACACTGTAATTTCATGCAGCATTTCCTTTTTACAAGCCTTTTTTATTACACCCTTTACAAAAACAATAGCTAGAAAACAATTTCCAGTGACTTACAGAAGAAGTGAAGGTTTTAGACTGTGTATTAAGGAATATTCTTGCTGTCACAAGTAGCAAGTCTACCAAAATCAATTCTGTGGTCTTAAAACAAACATGTACTTGTGGGTTTTTTGCTACTTCATGGAAAGTTGAAATTATGGCCTTATATTCTATTAACAACGCCCTGCTGCACCTAGACAATTTATTCTTGTTTAGTGGATGCAGAACAAATGACCATAGAGCACTACAGTTACAACTCTGTGTTCATATTCCCTACAGATAACGCTCTATAGCTGCATGCCCTTTTGTGACAATACATTTAGAAATACTTAAAACAAGGTTCTTAATAGCATTTTGACCTAAAAAAACATTTGTTTTTCCTGACTTTACCCCTGCTTTCCAAATGCCAGCATTGAGCTACTGTTCCTCCGGCATGTCAATTCTCTGTGGCTGGCTGGAGAAAGCTTAGCAGTTTCTAGTATCAACTTCCCTGAACAGAATGAGACTCCCTCTGCAACCAACATTCTCTTCTGCTCCACCACTTTCTGCCAAGGGCTGGATTCAGGTAATTAAATAAGTACAGGTGACATTCAACTGCAAGAACATAAACCTTGAAACTTCTGCTAATCATAGAATCACAGAACGGTT
>NW_010227261.1:0-4364 GCF_000690775.1 Eurypyga helias
CCCCCACCCCCCATCCCACCCCCTGCCATTAAATAAAAGAATCTGCCAGAACTACAGGGTGAGGTTTTCAAAGTTCTCAGATTTAGCTCCAAAAAGTAAAGTGATAAAAATACAGGAAACATGTAAAAGCTTTTGGTTTCCTTTTTATACCGGTTTTTCACATTTAAAGGGAGGGATAGGAATATGTGTTTATATTTCTGTGCTTCATATTTCGTTATTTACGTCTGGGATTATTTGAAGATGTGAGGTTTTTCCTATGATTTTGCACTAGACCAGGTATTTACAGCTCTTTACATGTTTTGAAATTGCAGTGGAGGTAAAAAAAAAAAACATAGGAAACTTCCCACAAAAGTAAGGAAGATAAGGAAAGTAACCACTTCCTGAGAAAAAGAATAAGATGAGATAAAGAAGCCAAGGTAGAGAAATAATTGCAGTGTTCAGTACTGACAGTGTCTTACTATGGGAAGGTACTGCTTCTTTATGAGCAGGCTCGGGAGCGCTTTGCACAGTGGCAGAGGATGTTGCCCTCCTTGTATCTGAGAAATGAATAATTGGTGTGCCTGCCTTCCCTGAGGGTTTTTGTCTTCTTTGAAGATCCACTCTTCCTGGTGCCTGGGTGGACTCAGGAGATGTTTGTGCTTGAAAATCCTGGAGTGTGTTGTTTGACTAAATTTTCTTTTAAGAAGTGACTTTTATCACTTTTCCCCCTTTGTTCCTCCTCAGTTAAACACCAAACTGGTTTGCCATTTGCCCGCTGTGCTGACCTGCAGGTGCTGTTTTCCAGCTCTGAGAGAAACAAAACGGCTTGGTTTCCGTGGTGCATGCCATTGGAGGTGATGAAACTTTTATTTCCTGGCATGATCTGGCTTAAGAGCCTTTTTCCAATGGCTGGACCTTCAGGACCTCCTTACTGGTACAGGTGTGCACCTGCCTTCCCACCCCACCACCCAGGTCTTCATCTGTACACGTGGGCAGAGAGACAGGAAAGCACCAGGATGTTTCATAGGCACAGGTTGCACTGGCAGAGGATGCTTTCCTGAATTTTAACCCCTGACCACTGTTAAAATCAATGGCCTCTGCATTATTATTTCAGAACTGTGGCTATACCAGGAGGGAATGTGCTAAAACTTTCGTGCTCCTAATTCTGATTGAAAGCAAAACCCTGTTTCTTACAGTTTTGCAAGCAAAAAAGCTGAGTAATACAGAAAAAGGAATGGAAATACTATCATCTCTTCTTCGGTTCCCCCAGTCAAGTTTTCTTCGCATTTTTTCTGAACTCTAGACTTTTTCTGGTTTGCAGATGCAAAAATGCAGTTTTAGTTATTTCTTATATCCCCAAAAGGAACAGGTCTCACTTCCACAGAGGTGGCTGGAGCTGACAAGGGGGGCTCTGGCTGCTCCGGCTGGGAAGGACACATCGCAGCTGCCGGGAGGTGACAGGTTTTTCCTCCTGAAATCCACCCTCATCAGAAGACTGTCAAAATACCAGCTTTTAAGCTTTATGTAGATATATTTCTCTTGACAGGGATTCTTAATATAACCTTGACAGCTGGCTGACCATCTCCTGCGCTTTCAGAAAGTCTTATGCAACTCATACTGTGCCTTGCAGAGTAACATCTCCTTTTACTTTGGTCATTAAATATAAAAACAGTACTCAGATGTGATGGTGATAAAAGCATTTAGAAAAAACAGTACATTCTCCCTAGTGATTTTTTTAGGTGATTTTTCCGTTATTTATACTGTTCTAACCCCTGTTCAAATCATGTTGTCAGCTTCTTTCAAGCTATTTCATCAGAAATATGCATAAAAAAACTATGAAAAAAGCTGAAATCAGTTATTATAGGAAAAAAAAAGAAAAATTTAAGAAAAGTTGAATGCATTACACACTAAAGAAGCGTGACATTCAACTCCGTATCATTTGAATAAATACAGACACCACAATATAAAGATGCCACAACGAATATACTCAAAGAATACTGCTGCAAGTAAAAACGCATCCCTTAATTTTATATGAGAAAGAGAATTCCTAAGTATAAGCCCAAAATAAGAAAATCCACATGTCATGTTAAGGTCAAATGTGATAGTAGATATGAGGAAGAAAGAATCAGTTGTGAAAACGTTTAATTTCCCTCTTGTGTTACATGTAGGTTGTGAAATTGTACCACCTTTCTAGATGCATACAGCAATTGCATCTGCTGCTGAACTCCTTCCATCCATAGGGTTACTCTCTGGGAGTTACTGGCACTTTTCCTTCTCTTTTATTTAAAAAAGAAGAGACATTTGCAGCTACATTTCCATTTCTCCTTAGTGAAAATCTCCATACTCAGAGGTGCTGGAGCAGCCGCTGTCCTCCCGCCGCACCAAGACCCCCCTTAGAGACTCTTGCAGTAGCAATCACCCCATGTTGCTGTCTCTCAGGCTGATGCCAGCAGTTTCGAATAACACTTTTCCTGCTTGAAATTGTCATGTATGTTGTGTGAAGAGAGTGGTGGGCTCAGCATAACCAACCTGGGGAGGTGGCCACCGGGGCTGCCGCTCTGCAGGGCTTCACTCGACCGTCAACCATCGCAGGGTACAGACCCAACACTGCCAAGCCCCACAGAAAGGAAAAATGAGTGTGTGAAACTGGAGGATCACCTGGAAAAAATGTGTCTTGGAGACATCCAACTGGAAGCAATTAGAGAGCAAGTGGACAGCAATGGGAAAGAAACATCAGTATATAACTCTGGGAGAGAGTTAAGACCCACAGCAACACATGTTAATACTCCTCAAGCCCCACACCTGCTCTGTTTTTCATACTTCCTTACTCTTAGCCTGAGGTTTGCTTTTTTGAGGGCTAGAATTGCTTTCCTCCCCCTTGTTTGATGTTCTACCTTAGCCTGCTTGAATTAAAACCTGTGTATCAGGTTGGAGACAGGCAGAAAGGAATCACATTCCTTCAGATACGTCTTTTCCACAAGCTATTTCCCCTTCCCTTTCTTTCACCTGATGTCTGACTGGGGCGCCTCCCTCTGCAGTACGGGGACCCCCACACCTGGCTCCCTGCCCCGCTGCGATGGCCCCCCCGGCAGCGCACCTCGAAGTCACCCCAGTGCTCGACATCCTGCAGGATTACTCACTCTCAACTCACATGTCTTTCGGGAAGCTCAGCCTTGCTTTTCCTCTTCCTCTAATTAAGGTCAGAAAGATGTTATTGTCATGGTCTCTTGATCCCAGTGTTCCTCTAATTAGCTCGCCGAGTTATTCTGTGTGCGTCTCAGGCTGTTCAGTGTTAATGAGCCCGTCAGTCACAGCCTTCAAAGGCTCGTAGCTTCAGAGAAGCCAGAGATGGAAAGGACCTATTAGAGATGGTTAGTTCCTGTCTCAGAAAGCAAGAGTCCTTCAGGCATAGTTTAGCCACTTGTAAAATTGGCAATGTTTCTTTTGGACTCTGAGGGTGGCATATGTGTTTTTTTCAGCTCAGCAGTTTGGCCAAGGCAAACTTTGCATACTAAAATAGGAAGTTACTGCCATGTATCAAAGGCTACATGGAAAGATTATGCCTGATTTGCAAATACTCTGCTCTGCATTCTGGCTGTATCTTCACAGCACACCTGTGCCAAAACTGCATTTTATGTAAATAAAATCCTTTCTGAGCTCGCTAAGGTGGGAATGTCTACTGAGACTGACAATACAGAAGCCAATACATCCTCTGACATGCACACAGGATTTTTGGAAACCAGTCATGCTGGACCTAGGATGTTACACCTGGCCTGTTACCAGGACCTGAGCTACCTCTTCAGTTTAGAGCTACTTCACCTGTATCTCCTGAGCTGGACCCAACTTGTAAGATGCTGCTGGGGACTTTCACTGAGCCACAGCTCTTCAGGGCTATCTTTGGCTTATCGAACAAACCTTTCTCATTTTATTTAATTTAACATTTCAGAGACTGCAGCCATTCAAATGACAGCTTGGTGGTTACTATGCACTGATGTGCTGCTGCAGAAGGGACCTCATTCTGCTGCTGCTCTGTCCAGCTGCAGTGCAGAGATCCAGCCTTTCCTGCAGGAGACCAACCTCCTTGTCCCCTAAATATGTGGCTTCGCTGGCTGAGCTGAAGTGGCAAGGTCAATCATACACTCTACAATAATCAGAGCTAAAATTTGGCACTAGCACATGCCTAAGGGCCTATTTCCACAGGAATTCACGTATAGCTGGTAATTTGATTGCAGAGGTATTTCCCACACGTTGCAAGCGTCCCTTGCTTTTCTCATCTCCTTCTATCCCTGCATCACCACTTTATTCATGACAAAAGAGAAAAGCAGTTGCAAGATCTTCACAGAGAATTATGTAAGTGAGCTTCTCTACCTCCTCTGCATCTGCCC
>NW_010227262.1:0-3437 GCF_000690775.1 Eurypyga helias
GGCAAAGCCGACAGTTCTGCAGGCAGAACTCCCGGAGCATCAAGGAAATCAACGGGCATCGGGCCATGAACGGCATCAGTTCTCACCCCGTACCCGAGTGTCGCAGAGAAAGGGAGAAGCGCTGATAAGATTTCCCAGCGAAGCCAGAATTAAGCCACTCGCAACGTTTTGTTTCCATTCTTGTCTCACAGCGTGTGAGCCCTCTCCTAACTCGTCCCTGCCGTTCTGATGGCCTCGGAACACCTGCACCGAAACACCCAACCCGCGCTTCATCCAGCCCCATCCTCAGCTGTAGCAGATTTTGGGGGTGTAGTATTTCCGTGCGCTCACAGCTGCGATTCAGCAAAGCTTACTTATTGGTGAGCTTACTCACTAGGTGTGTTAGCTTCTAAGCACGCACCTAACTCCCCTTACGCCCGTGAAGCTTTTTCCAGGGCACAAACATCACTTTCAAACTTACCTTTCTTTGAGGATCAGGGCTGCTTAAGCACGAGCACACCACCTTGAAGAAGACTATGTTCCTAAAGCAGAGCTAGAAGGCGACTTCACAGCTGTGTAGCGTTTGCAGCGTAAAAGGGTAAAGAGAAGTGAAATAAGACAACTTCTTTTCGTTATTTTGCAGCAAACGCAGACGCTACAATGGGCTGATTAGTGGGAGACAACATGAAGGTCTTCAGCTACTCAAACCTGAGTGTGTGCAGCACGCGCGCCTCTTGCTGCCAGCACCGGGGGCACACGCGACCGAACCAGCGAAGGACACGTAGGTTCCAAGCGCAGGCACAAGCGGAGCTCCTCAGAGCAGCGCGCCTTGCTACGCCAAGATCTTGCTGTCAGGCATCTTGTAAAAAAACCCCTAAAACTATTTAGCCACTCTTTAAAATTGTGGTTTTGCAGTTTTTAAGAGCAAAACTGAACTCAAAATTTGAGTCACAAATGCTAAAACCCCAAAGTTACCAATTTCACAGCAACCTCAGCACAGCTCTTGGTAGGCATGTATTCTCTGTCCTCAAGTGAGAGCCTCCTGCTTGCTTGGAGTCACCTTCCCGATGAAGATCACTACAGCAGAAGATGCTCAATTTTTGTTTGGCTATTTATGTGAAGTGCTGCTGACTAATGGTTGCATCAGGAACCATAATGCTGACCGCTGGCTATCTCACATTTAAATCCCCCACTCTAACAATCCATTAAGAGGGTGTTGTTTATGCACAGAGTCTACTAGATGATTTTAAAACATTAAATAACAAACCTAGGAAAAAGGAAGCCATGACAGCATGATAAAATACCAAGGTCTACCAAATACCATGTGCATGCAAAGATACAGAAAGCCAGAAAAACACTTTCTAAACTTTGAACATTGTCAACCAACCAGCCAACTACTGGATACAATAACTAGAAATATCTTTATTCTATAGCATAATTCAAACATAATCCATAGCAAACAAGGCAAATAACCCAGGTAGGCTTTCCAGTCCAGAGCTTTTTCCAGCTGGCTTCAACTTTTTGCTCTTTCAGACTTCCCAAGCGACTAAGCAAGGCACTTAGTCCCTCTGCATCCGTGGTACTTTCCTATCCTTCTGGAACAAAGACAAATCAGCAACTGGGACATACCAATAACAGCTGCCATGTAAATGTCTCCTGTAAAACAGCACTGGACACAGAACACCACAATGCGTACTCCCATAGCTTTCCGCGTGTACGGAGAGCTCCAAGCTTTAAAGTCATGCTGATGAGAAGATAGTTTTTCTATCCAAGGCACAAACATCCAATCTTTTGAGTAGAAGTAGTTCACCGTAACTCACCTCACTTCAGTATTTTAAACTGGGGTACATTTAAGTACCCAGTTTTAGAAAAATCTCTCCCCAGAGATTAGGGGATGGACAGTTAGGCATGTTAGCCCAGCTACACACTGGCTACCAAGCTACACAAACTGATGATGCTCCTCACATGCATATTAGGAATCCCCTTTTGAAAGTTATTAAAGTTAAAAGTATTCAGGAAAGCTGTTAGTGATGCACGATTTGTTTTCTCTTGTCCTAGCCCAGGAAAGCTATGCCTGAAAACACATGCCTGAGTTTTCCATAGAGTTATCCTTAAGGATATTAGATATCCAAGCCCCTATTGTGGCCATACAGTTAGCAATTCCAACACATCTATCTACTGACACTGAATTTACAAGCGTATATTCACACTGGGTCGTAGCCCTGGTTTGGGAACACCAGTATCAAAGCTAACAGAGTTACACTGGTAAGCCCTGCTTCAGCAATACTACCCGTTCCTTTCTAACCATACGCAATGGTCCCAAACATAGCAAATATACCTGCCCCACTAAGGATTATTTTAAGGCTATTTGAAACTTTCCAGTAACGTGCAGTTGAACTGCCCAGATGACAATACAGCACCTTTTTCTCACTCAAAGAGCTAGATCTATCAGACTTTTGCCACCTGAACTTCCAAGGACCCAAGAAGAAATTTGAGAAATGCCATCCCAAATGAATTTTCTCATCTGAAAGTAGCCACAGCACAAATAAAAAGTATTGGGTTTTGTTTGTTCCACCCTTCCCAAGTCTGGTCATGTATTACTGCTACTTTAAGTGCAAGAAAGTTTCCATTTTACTTACTTTCACACCTTAAAAAAGAACAATTTGACAGCAATGCCTGCAGTTGCAGCACCAAGGAAAGTTTTACAAACAACTGACTAGAATCCACAATCTGCTAAAAGTCAGGTATTTTAGGAACACAGAAAAAACCAAAACAGCAATAACCAAATAGTGAGCTCAGGTGTATGGAAATCACAACCTGCAAGTTTTTCTGGGGGCAATGGTCCATTTTCTGCAACACTTCTGCACAATCACATCAGAAAGCATGCTCTGTAGCAGAGTGGGGTTACATGCATGCCCGTACATCTATTACAGCCGAGTCCCTGGTTCTTGACTAGGGCTGCTGAAGCTCAACTGCAACACGAGCAATGAGGAATAAAAAGCATTCGGGACAAGAAGACTTTACTCCACTTGGCAATGCCATCAAAACACACGGAGCATTCCCAGACTTCAATCACTACCTCCAACGGGTGTCACCCGTTTCTCTGTTTAACCAACAGGTTTATTCTTTCAGGCAGGTGAAACAGTCCTCCCGCTCCCTGGGATGTGTCGAGCGGAGAGGGCTGACCCTCTAAAGCAGAGCGCGGAAACCCTTCTGACTTTAAAGTACTTTGGCCGGACCAGTGAAAACAAGACCCAGATGCCAAGTTACCTAACGGAGCCCTACGGCACATCCACAGCCAGTTGTGTAACGAACCTCAGGACAATTTTACAGGTCCTAATCAGGCAAAACTCCCCGCTGCTTTCCACGAGGGAGCCCTCATCAATCAAAAGCTGCAAGAACTGGATCCGGCTTTCTCCCTTTCAACGAAAAGATTTTATTTTGAGCAAGGAGAACAC
>NW_010227263.1:0-1164 GCF_000690775.1 Eurypyga helias
CAGCAGCTGGGATCCCGGCTTCCCAGCGCTCCTGCAGCACCCCCCCGGCGTGGGCATCCTCTCACCTGCAGCTCCCCAAAGAGGCCCCCCCGACGCACCCAGGGCTCAGCGTCCCCCCCCAGCACGATGGGGGCAGCAATGCTCTGGCACCCTGGAGAGGAGAGGAGACAGACACGTGCAAGGGGAACAAAAACCTGCCTGGGACACTGCTCACAGCTCCAAGGACCTGCCCCCAAGGCCGAGCAGCCCAGGGACCTCGCGCGCAGACAGCCCCACGCGCCGGGGTAGCAGCACACCCTCTGCAACAGGGCCTGGAGTGGGGGAACGGGGAGAGGAATGATCCTGCCTCCATGAAAGGTGTAAGGTTCCTGGCTCTAGTTGGAAAGCTGAGCCTGGAACTTGGAGACTCCCTCAGGCTGTTGTCTGGTAATGGGTTTTGGTGTGTACAAGGTCACAAGGCCCACAGAGCGACCAGGGAGCCCTAAACCAGAGGAACAGAGGCTCCCAAAGTGATGGATAGGCATTCAAAACCCAACCTCACCTCTGTCACCCAGGGCATGACTCTTCCCAATGACCCGTGGATCCCTTTTACTGGAAAGGCTAAGGGCTTTTTGGGTTAGAAGTGCTGTGGAGCCATGTCCTAGCAATAGGCAGTCCTTCTAGGCGGTGAGAGTGAGGACTTGCTCTGATGACCGCCCTGTCCCCAGCAGCAGGGACCCATCCTGCCAGCGGGCACGCAGGAGTGCCAGCCTTCCCATGGCCATTCCCGCTCCACTTGGGAGGAGGGAAGCCCGAGGGCGAGTGCTGGCTGCTGCTGCAGGGCTGGAGATGAGGGAGGGCAGCAGCCAGCCCCCCCCAAGGTGGGTGAGCCAGGGCTGCACTGGTACTCACAGCCAAAACAGCTTCTCCAGGTGCCCTTGGGGTCAGGGTCGCCGAGGAGACGGCCATCTGCAAAGGAGGACACGTGCTGAGCGTGGGACACAGGCAGGGAGGGCGTCGAGGTGGGATGCGCTCCCAGGAGAGACCCTGGCACCCCTGGCTGAACACAAAGACCCCAGACCTCTGGGAGTGGGTCCCAGACACCTTCACCTCTTAAGGGGAGAAGCGGTGGGTCACCATGGAACAAGCTTAGGTGCCCTCTGTGTGCCCCACTGCCCAGGAATC
>NW_010227264.1:0-3369 GCF_000690775.1 Eurypyga helias
TCCAGCCTATTCAGATCCCTCTGGAATGCTCTGGGGTGGTCCCATACGGTGACGAAGGCGGGTCAGGGGTGACCACGGTAGGCAGAAAGAGGTTTGCGGTGTCAGGGGTTGAAGGCACCAGGCTTCCTGGTGCAGCATGGACATGGACCCTCTGCTCCAGAGGGCCTTGTGCTGAACGGCGAGGAAATGCCCTCTGCCCTGAGCTTGCTCCTGCTGTCTGTCACACCGGCGACTGTACCCCTGGTTGCTGACTGTCTGGGAAGAGACCAGAAAAGGTACAGTCGCTTTCCAATAGGGTGAGGGTCTTCTTGCGAGTAGTGATTTAGAGGTGATTTGAGGAGAAGTTTTCTTTTGGACTCGCTTTCACATTTTCAGGGTCTATGGGGAAGTTCTAACAGGAACTAGTCTGGGTTTCTTTCCTGCTTCTTTTTTATCCTAGCAAAATCACAAAATAAATGTATAAATAAAGACATATGTAAAAATACATATATACATAACTTCTAAACATATATGAAAAAAATCTCGATTGGATTGCTTGCTTTGCTAGAGGTTTGCCTGAACACCTGGGTGTGCAAGACCTGACCTGCTCACTAAGAACTGATGCTAAAACTCATAAATTTGCCCACATGTTAATTGCTCAACACAGTTATGTAAGTGTTAGGGAAAGCATATACCACCATAAACTTAAACAATCTTGTCTAAAAATCATATTCCTACACAGTTTATTTTATTCTTTTCTCTTGGGATATTATTGTTTTGTAAGTACTACTGAGTATAAATACATCTGAATTGCTAAAGTAATCATAATAATTAATAAAAATTGACAAGACCATCTTATAAATTACAGCCAAAAAAAACCAGGACATACACAGTATTTTTCCTTTTTAGATCAATTTCAAGCCTCAGAGAAAATGACACATTTTGAAGTGTTTACTACAGACTACTTTACTGGAATAGGTAGGTACAAAAATAGACGAGCATTTATAAAAAAGCTGTAGCTACTTGGCTGAAAACAGTTTAACTTCTTACTCAGATAGAAACAGCGTGTCTGGGGAGAAATGGCTGATCATTTCTGCTAGTTCTTTGGGTGCTCATTGTAAGTGTAACAGCTAGTTCACATTTTTTATACACAGGAAATTATTGCCTGTTTTACTCTGAATTGGGACTTACATTCTTATCCCAAGAAAAAGCAAATTGTTTATCATTTTTCTCCCTAGCTTCTTGTTTTATGGCTTTGAAAAACCCGGTTTCCTTTTGTCTTTTTACAGCAGCAGTGGAGCTCTTGGTGGGAGTTGCGGCACATGGGTCTCCGTGGATCACAATAACCATGCAGTACTGGGGTAATGTTTAAGGCCTGCTTGAGCAAGGTAAATAAGCAAGTGCCACCGTAAGTTATACATATAATCCTAAATTAGAGGAATAACTCCATGTTAAAGTTACCAACCGTGCTGACTCATGTCCCACAGGTTTTGTAACTTTTTCTGTGATAAGCCTGTGAACAAGTTTCTTTTTAAATAAGCTATTATGTTCTCACAGAGCTCTTTTAGCTTTCAATATGTCACTTGCTGCATACACGTCTTCTAACCTTCCAAACCCACGTCTTTGCCAGGCTGCCAATGTAAAGTTCTGGATCTTCCCCCCAAGCACTTCCTGAAATCTTTTTTTCCCTGTCATTACATAAAGCGCTATGATGCTCTTCCTTTTAAGCTTGCCATCTGGGTGTCATTCTTGATTCTGTCTCTTTTTAAACATGCATATTCAGGCTAGATCTGAAATGACGCAGCCCCTTTCCGTGTAACGGTTCTACAAGCTGTACTTCCTTTCCCAGCTGTTTCATCAAAACTTTGGGTATGTCTCCATCATCTCAGGTCCTGGTATTTCAAGTTCTTCCCCTCTCTTATGAAAGCCTGTGTTTTCTACCTTCCTAGGGATATGCAAACTGGTGCTGCAAAATCTATTTTCCAGACTCCATGGACCATACAAAACCCCTTTTGGATCGTCTTCCCCTGCCACCTGCTATCAGTCACAACTTTCTCCACCTTCTAGGTACCTCAACACTCAGCCTTTCCTAGGCTAGCTGATCTTGAAATGAAACCTGGCGTGTGTTGCATCCCCATCTCCATGTCTTTAGTCACATGTAAGTGAATTCACATTTTTGCGTCCTTCCCTCGTCTCCCTCTCATACAGTTACCCTAATAACTTGCGAGGTGTCAGTTTGTTTCCTGTGTGTTGAATGCTCTTTGCATCCACTGCATCAGAAAGTGTTGAAAGATGTTATTTATTATGATGGTTTTGACTGTATAGTTTTGCTTTTTTAAGCAGAGAAATCCCTTGCAAGAACTGCAAAGTTTAGCATGACAAATCAGGAAATGGAAGAATTAAGACTACAGGCTTGTCATTGATGTACCCCATGTGTATATCTGGTATTAACTCCACAGTATGTTGTTTCTCTGTTAGTCCCTGTGCCAGGCAGACAGCTAACTAACCAGGTCTGTGTAGGGCAGGAGGACCCTCACCTCATTTGGTGCAGAGCCGAAACATAAGCCAAATGCTGAAGGTCTGGGTTTCTTGGGTGAATGAGCAGAAGGTTACTTGGCTTGCTGTCCCCACACAGCTTCAGTGTCGAACCAGGCAAGTCCCTTCAACAGAGCTTTCATGCATCGGTGCTACTTCTGGTTTTGTTATTTTCCAGGCGGGAGGAGTGTGTGTACGTTGTGGACTTGTTGGTGTGGCTACACCATTCAGGAACGCCATCACAACTGGCTGTCATTCCGTACTGGCAAAAGGCTGTGCATATATTTATATATGTAGAAATTACGCTGTTTTACTGCTATGTTTCTTTTCTAAAAAGGGAGGGAAAGAAGAAGGAATTACCTGAAAGTAGGCCTACCAGCAAAAGTTCTCCTTCTCTGTAGTACGTGCAGTGGCCATTTGCCTGGTGCTTTGGGTGTCCAGAAGCACGTCAGGCAGTAAATTATTACCAAAATGGGTAGGTCCCTGCCGAAAGCAGTGGTCTGCCCCCAGCAGGGGTAGCAGAGAAGGACGAAGGTGAATTTGCCACACACTGTAACCGGGGTGTTCCGCGCATGTACAGGAAAGGGTGAGTATGGGACTGTGACACCCCGTGGTGGGGGACACTGGGGGTGGCCTGGGTGTGAGTGGCCTAAATGAGCGTGAAACCCATTCACGTGCCAGGTCCCGAGGCACACCTCCTGAAGAGTGGGGAAGGGGTAAAGGCCCTCTGACTTTTTCCCACCCTCTTTTCCCACCCCCCAGTCCTGATGGCTCTGTGCCTGACATTAGCGATGTTTTGGCTTTAAACCCCGCTGTGCCTTGGTTCTGCGTCTGGGGGGGGCACAACACCCCACC
>NW_010227265.1:0-1962 GCF_000690775.1 Eurypyga helias
ACACGCCGGCGCGGCAGCGCGGGGGTTCGCATCCCGCCTACACAGACAGACCGCCCCAGCACCCTCAGAAGTGCCCGGGCAGCACGGAGAAGGCATTGCTTGCTGCATGCCAGCTGCCCGAGAAACAGGAAGCTAGGGTCAGAGATGGAGAGCGGTAAACGCCAGTTTTCCGGCTGAAGCTGTAACCGGGAAGGCAAGAATCACCTAGGAGGAGAGGTAGACAGGAGCTGGTACTGATGCTGAGACTTTCCAGCTGAGTCTCCAGCAGGAAACGGGATGCTGAGCAGACGGGGATCCAGGTGTGAGCCACAGCGCAATAGAGCAGAGGATGAACCTTGCCTGGCTGTGTTTTGAAACACAACGGAGCATCTCACTTCAGACCAGAAGAGCACATTCACCAGTGGCGAACCTGGAGACAGAACCGCTAGCTAGGTCAGCCACAGTGGAGAGGGAGGGGACCCGAGACCTGCTCAGCAAAGGGGAACCAGGCCTTGCCCGACTGGGGTTCTACGCTGATGTGCGCCAGGGAAAGCCATCCAATCTCAAAGCTGCTTTTTAAATAAAGGAGGAAGCAGGATATACATAATGTTCTTTCCTATTATAAAAAGGCTTGAAATGTCTGGAAAGATATAAAGAGGAAAAATAAAATGCTGTTAAGCCCAGAAGGCTACAGATGAACTTTGTTTGCGTGTCCCTGGGGGCCTGTATAAAGGATGCTCCTCAGCTGTCCTGCAGAAATGAAATATGAGTAAAATGCGTGGCAAATAATGAGACTGGAGGAAGTGTCTCCCAGCTCTTAGACTCCTGTAGCAGAGGCAGGGCTACAAGCAGCCCCCTTGTAAAGCAGGCACCTAAACTCCCTCCAAAGCCTACTGTGGACAGCACCTGTGCCCTGCAACCTGCTTCCTCCTGCATGCACCACCAGCTCTTGTCTTGATGACTACTCACATTCAAGGTATCTGCAAAGGAAAGAAGAGCTGAGCTCAGATAATCTGCTACCAGACTGAGCCGGGCGAACCCAGCCCAGCACGTGCCCCTGCCCCACCAGAGCAAGCATGGGTCTTCTAGACAGCGCTCTGCCTGAGCAGTTGCAAGTACACCACACAGGCCTCTGCTTTACTGGCCATGTAGACATCCAAACAGCTCAGACAACCAGGACTGCTCACAGAATGCAGAGTCCCACCTGGATTTGGATCCCACACATTGCCGATTTCATGTGAGGGGTCTGGTTTATGTGGCACAGCTCTGCATTGACAGCGATGCACAGGTGAGGCACTAGACAGCATCCTCTTACATGCTGATATCCTTAGCCATCTCTGATTTGCCTACAGATGTATGCATCCACCTTCAAGAGCTAGTGAGGGTGCCGTTGGAATGAAAGATAAGAAACCAAAGAGCTCTAGAAGAAGCAGGAGCACAAAAGAAGCTTCAGTAGGGGAAGAGAGTATTTCCTCTCACACTGAGGCTGAGCCAGTAGGTGCCTCCCAAGGAGAGAGGGGAGGACTGCTCAGGGTGCTCCTTTTTCCTTGGCAGCAGAGCAAGTGCATCTGCTAATGAATAGGACCCTTAGAAAAGGCAAGGAATTTTTTTCCTCCCTGCACATATTCAGAGAAGCAGAGAAGGTTTTTTTGTTGTTTTTTTCTTCTCCCCCCTCTTCAGGATTCTTTCATTTGTGATTTCTAATCATCATTCTGCTCTTCTTTCCCCCTTTTCTTCACTCCCCATTCGTGAGCAGCCCCCTGGGCTTGGCACCACTCCAGACCCAATGAACTCCAGGAAGTTTTTTTTCTCTCCTTTCCCCACCACCACCACCTTCTCCTCCCTATTCAAACTGAACTTGTGGACAAAATAAACGCTGGCACTAGGTCATTGTCCTTCCCCTCCCCATCAGAGGATTCTGAGAGAGGATTAAACTAATCTCATACATTGACTTGCTCCTGGGTGCTGGCCTGGACTCCTGCC
>NW_010227266.1:0-14596 GCF_000690775.1 Eurypyga helias
TGGGCAACCTGTTCCAGTGCCCAGAGAAGTAAGAAGTTGTCAGTGAGAGCTAACTCCCTCTTACAGCTGTCACAAGTGCAGTCACCAACAGGAAAGGATAAAGTTGTCAAAAAAAATATCATTGAGCATTACCCTGATTGGGATAAAGACCGCATTGAAACAACAAGCAAGGATAAATAAGGTGGCGCATTTCTCAAGAGAGTGCTCTCTTTCAATGAGATATCGCACTCTGAAAGCGGGAATCGTGACTGGCAGACACCATTGTTGAGATAAATGGCAGTGGCATTATCAGCAAACTGTGAAGAACTGAAGTGTCAGGATGAGAAAGGAGAAGACTGAGCACTCCTCAGCATGTCAACAAGCTTGCCTGACATCATTCTAATTGCCATCAAAAAAAATCCTAAAAGCCACAACCAGGACAGACAGGCCAACAACACTTAAAAAAAAAAAATTCACAATTAGGACCAGAAGCACAATCAATTTTAGGTTTTTGACAGCCAAATCCAACTCATGTAATGTTTTAAAATTCACTTTGTCTAAAACACTGCATTTTAATCTTGCCAAACTAAGGATCCGTTTCACTCAGCGCAAAAGATTCCTTCCAGGCCAAAAATTAAGTATTTGCAGAGAAAACAGAGTGGAAGAGTTGCTGTGTCAGGGTGAGGGTCCTTACTTCACAAGATACATTAACTGTCTGATACTTACTCATGGATGGGGCTCTGATCCCTATGCTACCCGAGACAATTCAACCCTGTCCAAGCCTGGGCTCTAACTATCACTACCTTGCATCACAGATTACAGTCTTCACAAGTCAGTACAAATCCTCCCGCTTTTACAAGCAGGAACCTACTCTGTATCCCGCATAGCTCTGGAGAAGGGACAACTTCTGTTCACGCAGCAGGTGCCCTACTAGCATGCTTTGTGCAGCTGTGGAGACAAAAGGTTCCTCCCTGAACTCCACACCAGCCTGCTTGTCACCGCTGTGGAGTCAAAGAAGAAACAGAATTCATTTCAATCAACAGCAACTGACAACAACTAATTAACCAAACTTTATTACAAGCGTATGTTCTTTATTGCACTTAACCATCCACTACAGAAAGAACAAAAATTCCAAACATTCACCCCCACTGCATGGCAAACATAACTTGCAGTTAGCTCATCTTTTATCCTGTCCTAAGGACTAAGTACCACACCCACTGCGAGATGATGCATGGCAGGAGTCTACATCACAGAATGCTCCATTCCGACTGGCAGCAGGCACAGGAGTGCCCCGTCTTGGTGAAAGCTCTAAGTTCAAATCCATTCAGGTACCGTCGGAAAGCAAACAGGAGCATCTAATAACTAAGACCGTGATGAAATGTAGCTCCTCCTTTTCCAACAGTTTGCCCTGACCTTAGAAATAACCATTAGAACAACTAAAATTCCACTTTTGAGGAAGTTTAGTATTTGTCAAAAAGATGTTCTCCAGGTCTAGATTAAAATAAAACAACACCCAAAACCTAACCATGCTTCAAAATTGACAGTTACAAAGGAGTCATCATTCCCACTTTTTTTTTTTTTGTTTTAAACCAGTCCTGGCACCTCTGCAAGTTGCATCTTAGCCAGTTACATCTACAGCTGGACTAAACCGAGACTGCTTACCAGGAATTCCATTAAAATAAATGCCAACCAGGCATATAAGTAGCTTCACTGATTTTCTAGGAATTTCTCACATACTTAAAGATGGTCATATAGAAGAACTTAGTGAAAATACAGCCTATAACACCAAAATCCACTGGACAAACTAGATAGGAAAAATGTTTAGTTTGCATGAACATATCAATAACACACTGAAATCTTGTTGCTCTTTAATTACAAAACAATAAACAGCAAAAGGCAAGAGCTAAAAAAGTAGAGGACAGAACAATATTTTTATTTTGTACTTGCAAATTCAGTAATAAGTTAAAGGGAATTGGTCAGCCTGTATTTATGTCGTGGATGACAAGAATGCTTCTGACTCAAACACATATATTTGGTGATGCCTTATCTGTAATTCCTCAGTCACTTAAATGGATTCTTTCAAAACCACCTCAATTATCAACAGTTAGCAGTAAGGATCACAAAACAGGCTGCCTTGAAATGAGAAGAACTAGACAGGACCATGACTCTTGTAAAAGAACCTGTTTGATATTTACATCATCCATAACAACATGGATATGAACTGAAATGTGTCAGCTAATTTATGATGTATAGCTTAATGGTAGAATTTTTGAAGGCTTATAAAAATTAATTTTCCTTACTAGAAATACTACTGTAATACAAATAGGTCTTTATTTAGAGGGAGGAGGAAGAGGTTATACAGAGCAGCACTAGTCTTTCCAGAGATTTCAAGTAATACTAGTAACAAAACATAAAAGTGTATCTAAAATCCCAAATCGTTTTCCTTACAAAAGTAAAGAAAAAAGTCTTCCCTATGTTTCTAAAGGTTCAGGAAATTCTAATAAAAAGGTTATTCAAATAGAGGCTAAGCCTAATCTCAGAAACATGTACAGTGTCAGTGGAGGTTATGTGCTTTTTGGTGATATGCTTTTTAAAAGAAACACACACCTGTGGCATGATACAGCTTTTGCGAAGGCAGCACACCTCCCACTGGGGGAGTTGGCATTAATGATACTGGCAGAACTTTTTTATTCTTGGGATTTATTGGTGGAGCTACCCTGACAATACTAAATCTGTCCAGCACAGACCACACCGCAATCCTTCCATTTCTAATTACAGTATTCTCTCAAGAAGATCCTTGACATGTTACAACCTAGGGCATGAGAAGTAGCTGTGTATGTTTTTATTAGCTGCTGTGTGTCAGAGGTGAAGGGTACAGTCCACTCTTTGATCTTAAAAGACCCAGACAGTGAAGCACTTCTCTAGAAGAGCTATAAAAGAAACTGTTGCTTCAGCATTAGCAGGTAGGGAGGTTAATTCTGCCATTAGCTCAACAACAGTACATTTGTACAGGAGAACATCTAACATCCTGAGAGGATCTTAATCCCTATTAAATAATGACAGGTTGCTTTCTTACAAGGTTTACTCCTTCCGAGTGAATCACATTTTTGGCACCTTTGTTTCCAGCAGATGTGCCAATTAAGCAGCTTGTACTGTAAGAAGTAGTATAACCTTTCCATGCCAACTTTCAGTCTTTATGGATAGGCTCATTCATATGCAGAAGGCAAGTGCAGCAGCCAAGACATTTTATACCCCAACAGCAATCAAAGTTTTCTAGATCTCCTTGCCAGTTGACTCTTAACTATGTTCTCTTGAGCCAAATACATTTTGAGGAGAACAACTTACAGGCCAGACATGTACATGAGGATGAATAAGAAAAGGTCTCTGAGCCTCAGCTGACAGGTCAACCTCTTGCATCCCAGTGTGACATTGCTCCCATTTCCAGCAAAGGCAGGAAAAAAAACAGGCCAATGTTGACAGAAAAGGCAGACCATACCAGCCACCCAATTCATGCAATAGCCCTGCACGGCCTGTGTAGAAGCTCATATTGGATTTCTCAACTTAAATATCTAGAAGGTACAACCACTAATTATTTTTCAAAACAAGCAGATTACTTCTGATGTCAATGTAATTTCTTGTTAATTACTTTTGAGAAACTAGTCTTCTCACCCTAATAAGGGAATTCCTGTATTATCGTATCATCCCTATGACATTCTATATTCATAAAAAGAGCTTAAACACTACAATGCCCTTTTATCCCCTTTATTAGAGAAAGCGAAAAGCCTCAAACAGATTCACAAAGGCCAGCCCCTCATGCCTAGGAAACAGCCTCAGTTAAGGACCAAGAAGATACAGAAAAAGCCACAGAGCCACAAGTTCCATACTCACATCCAGGTCAGCACAGGCCAAGGGAAGACATCTCTTCTCGTAGTGCAGCAAATAAACTCGAAAGCAAAAGAAAGGTCAGAAGCTTGTCCTTGTTTTAAAAGGAAACAGAGGATGTGGCAGCAGCACTGTCTCTGCTCAAAACCAGAAAGATTTGGAGCGTAAAGCCCACACAGATGGGTCTCAGCAGACCCGATTCAAGGGAGGGCGGGAGGAAAGGAAGAGAGGTTAATATTGTTGCCATACTCTGAACATATCTCCTAGATCAGGTCATTCATGGGAAAACAGGACTTTCCCAGGAACATCCTGGCAGGCGCCATGGGGAGGAATGCCAATCAAGTGAAGATTTGCATGTTTGGTTCCAGGTACCATTTGTAAATCCAGCCCACTGTAAGTGTCCCAGCAGCATCCTCCTGTGATGCCACTGTGATGTCCCTAGAAATGCAGAGCTGAGATTTTCAGCAAAAATATTATGCCTACCTTAGCTCAGGGTAAGGAACTTGGGTCATAAGGAGATGGATGTGAAAGAAGGACTGAGAGAAGGTTAATTTAAGTATTGTGAGGAACGATATTCATCTGCTGTAATGTGCTGAATATATACAATATATATCATTTCTGGAGAGATCTGTGATGAGTTATCTAAATCAATGTGATGGGAAGACAAACTGGCCTGGAATAAGAACTACAAATATTTTAATTACATTTCTGAAAGGAACTCTGTTCCCTTCTCTTTCTTGGATCATTTGCTTATAATTGAAAACGACATGAAAAATTCACGCTACTCCCTCAGTTTCTGCAAACAGAAAGACCAGTAGTGTCAGGCAGCGAACAGCAGGCAGTTCTCAAGATTCACTCCAGGGGCAAATTCATCTCACAAGCCAAAATTTAACTCTTGGTTAAGTAGCTGATGTTCTACAGACTGACCACGGCTCAAAGACACACAACTTCCAGCATCTCCAATTCCACAGCAGGTCTGCCATGCTGTTCTGCTGCTCAGAACTTCCGTCTCAACAGCAGCCTTTGGGAAGGGATATTTTTTTACACAGTTAACATGTTTAACTTCTCTCCTCCAGAGCTGGCATATTTTCTGAATAATAAAAAAAACTGCAGGTAGGTCCAATAATACTTCAATCACATTAATAAGGAAATCTTCATTTTTATGCAGCCTTTTATACCCATCCAACTACTGATGAATAAATGACTCCAGGTGAAACTCATACTTGCTTTGATTCATTTAAGTCCTTTCTAAGAAGCATTACATTTAAAAATAAACCAATTCCTATCTATCCAGAAACAGCAGTTAAAACTCAAAAGTTAATAAGCAAAAGAAAACTTTAGAGCTGCAACTGATTTGCCAAATCTGCTTTGCCGTTTTATTTTAGACCATGTTATTGCAGTGTTTGACAGGTCAGTTGCCAAACTGAATTCGTCTGCCATATATCCTCCAATCCATAACATTTGTTCAGGGTTTTTATGCTGGAAGCTTCTGCATCTGTCCATGTTCAAAACAATACACGTGCACAAGCAAATGAAGTTGTTGAAAAAAATCAAGGATGTAGGATGTTTCAAAGGAACCTAGTCAACACTTTTTTTTTTTTTTGGCAGTGCCTCAAAAGCCTCCGTTTTCTAATCTACCAGACATCAGAATCCGGAGAAGTGCACTGTTAAGGAATGTTACCAGGCCTTTTACATGAAAACACAGCCAAACACAGGCAGCATGAGTAAATAGCTGATATAAAGAGCACCATCTACTGACAGGCTGCATTTTGACAGACCCAGACAGTTTTGCAAGGCAATGGGGCTCCCAGATAATCTAGCTTCTAATTCAGCTTTCTCTTGGAGAAGTACAGTCCTTTTCACGTTTTCTCTCACCTGCCCTGTCTCTTCTATGCCATTTAAGCTGCTCTCCTGCTCGCAGCTCATGAGACAGCCCGCTCGCTCCAAGACACAGCAGCAGCACCGTTCCAGCAGTCCGTTCCCCCCAGCTCCCCCTTTCTCTCCCATTTCACTCTCATTGAAGCGTCCCATATGGAGCTACTCTCCCCTTGTACACAACTGCTACACCACCATTTCACAATTACAAATTAACATTCTGTTACCACTTATTTATGAGGACGTTTCCCAAACCTCCTGAGTCAACAAGGATTTTCCCCTTGAAGTCAAACACTTTTGAACTGCCCACAGATGAGATGCAATTGCCCTGTGATTACCGAACGCTTCAAGGTTTAGTGAGATGAAATATCTTTCTATAATCTCATGAAAGAGATTACATGAAGGTGAAGGGGTTTTTTTTCCTCACTTTTATCCCACTTCTGTTTTATTTCTCTGAACACAGTACTATATAAAACCTTCTATTATTTTACTACACAAAATTATTACCAGTTGCACATAAGAAGATGTCCTGGCAGGCAAGAAAATATTATCAACATCCACAAACGGTTTTGATGCTATTCTCTTGGCAAGTATAATCATAAAAAACCTTTACGAACGCTATTTAACATCTTGGTCACTTCTAAAACCAGGTATAATACACAACAGAAATGCACTGAACTACCACAGCACATTGTTGGAAGGTATTTGGTAGCGCTATTGCAATTCCTACGTAGATTTGTGCCGCAATTCAGCAAGAGTTACATTTTTCTAATATGTGTTTGCAGAAGGATAAAATAGTAAGTAAGAGTAACTTTTCTAAGAAAATGGTCAAAATCCACTGGTCCTAAAGCCCTTCACTGGCAAACAAAAGAACCACTTGCAGTAATTAATCTTGAAAGTAAAAATAGAAAACACATATTCACGTACAGTTTTAGCATTATGTTGCTTTGCTGATTCCAACATCAGTAATACAGCTAAAGCTCACCCGTTACATTTTTATATTTCATGCAGATTCCAAAGGTCAGTGAAACTCCATTTACTGTTTTATGCAATAATCCTTGTCATTCTATTTAAAACAGTATTGAAAGAGGAACAACTGATACGAGCTTTGCTAAGGGAGAGGTTATAGTCAATCTGTTTATACATGTGGCAGATTAATACCCATTAACAGAATTATGAGAGGAAATTTCTTATAGGCAGGAAAGTTTCAAGTTCTACCTTGTTTTATAGCCTACTTGCTATAAACTTTTGTAACTTTTATCTACTTGCTTGTGTGAGCACTGAAGTGTTATTCTTCTGGTGTATTTACGTGCAGCAGCAACAATCTTCTGGTTTTACCCCTTCCTCAATTTTAAGATTTATACACATGGTGGGATATCCAGACTCTTCCTAGAAATTATTCTTCCACTGCACTGTATTTCATCCTCTGAAGTCAAATTTTCATTTGCTGCCCATATTCCACTACTTTGCCTCATCTCCATCATCCAGCTACTAACCCTGCATCCTCTGCCTTCCTTGGCTTTTCTCTTTTGATCCTTAGAGCTCAATCATATACCCCAGGCTATGAGACGGGTAATCTTGCTGCTTCTCATTCCATTGCTCATGTAATTACAGCACTGGATGCAGAGGGCTGCTACATCTCTCTGAACAACAGCGTTTGCAATCACCTGTTTCCCTGTAAGAAACAATTTCACCCAATTCTCATCTCTTACACATTAGGACAATCTGCAGTATTTGGTAAAGCTGGTGAAGTGGTGTCAAATCAAAACCACATTTGGTTATTAAGGTTAGTACACTTTTAGACTGGTACCTCCTGTTCCTCCTCCTAATCTGATTCAGTCTCTCCCCTCTCCCTTTAGGCTGCACTTCCACAGACTTCTCTCAGCAGCAAAAGCAGCAAAGCAATACTCTCCCTAACTACTGCCAGCATGGCAAAGTGATTAAAATAAGCTAAAATTAACAAGGAAATGCTGCCGAAGGGGATGGTTCTCACTGGCTCCTTTTGACCAACAAGTATAGAGCACTCTATCACTAACAAAAGCCAGAGTCAGATAATTCAGGTGGATGATAAATTGAACGTCAACTCACTGAAGTCAAAGAACTGATGATCCAACTCAATAACGTGAGAGAAAGCAGGGGTTGGGGACTGAAACGTGCTGCAGGAAAAACACCACTAAATAGGGTGCTCCATCATCAGCTCAGTACAGCGAGGACACACTTGTATGTCCCCTTCTCCACCTCAGTAGCAGTCTTCCTAAGATCCTGAAGTGAACCAGGTTTGTCAGAGACAATAAAGAAAAGGGATGGGGGAACAACACACAATCCCAGAACACAAACCCAACCCTGAGAGAGGGGTCAGGGAGGAAGATGATGAACATGCAGAAAAGAGTTAAATAAGAATTTCATCAACAATGACCAGTTCTATTTGCCACTGTTGTGCCATATATAGACAAGGTAATTTAATATTCAAGTTCAGTTTCATCTACTCAGTTTATCTTGTGTTTTTAGAATCACTTGCAATTTGCATAAAGTATTTTCAAACACAACAATAGGATGTACTCTGGTGTGGGGTTTTTTTGTTCCCTTCCAAATGTCAGGCCTACTTATGTAACCTGACTACATTCTACAGTATTCTTTTTGGAATCAAAAGTTAAGACAACTTCCTTTCCAATTATTGTTCTTTTTGGCTTTTATCAGCATTTTTGTGTCCTTTGGAACCTGAAAACCAGTGCTTGGAAGGAAGAGTCAACAGGGAAAAAAAGAAAAAAAGGTAATAACTTACACATTTTCCTAACAGCAAA
This sequence comes from Eurypyga helias, assembly GCF_000690775.1. Classification (NCBI taxonomy): domain Eukaryota; kingdom Metazoa; phylum Chordata; class Aves; order Eurypygiformes; family Eurypygidae; genus Eurypyga; species Eurypyga helias. The sequence goes on from NW_010227266.1 coordinate 8,538, forward strand.
AGGCAGAAGGGGAAGTTCTAATGGACACATACAACTAATTGAATTTCAACCCAATTTGAGAGGTTAATCAACATGCTGAACATACATACCTGATCTAAGCATTTCATTTGGCACTGTTCTTTTGTTTTTCTCCCCTTCAAAATTACTGTTTAAAAATTAAATTCCTCCAATACTAACCTATTTCAGCAGAGGGTAAGGGAACATGAAAAAACAGTCAAAGAAAACAAAACTGATAATTATTCAGGAAAAACAACTTTTTTGAAATAGTTTGCTACCAGTTAATATGGACAATTAACTGCAGTTTTCAAGCATAAAGTAGCCTTCCCTACGGAAAAAGAAGACAACAGTGACAGTTTAACAAGCATGAACCTTAACAAGCACTCCATTTTCAGATTCTTCTTCTGTAGGTTTCAGGAAAGCTTAGTACATGGAATAACACATTCAGTTTTCCTTAGCAACTTCATTTCACAAATCACTACTTGATGGTGAAATTGACAATTAAGCTACTCATTCTTTAGGACAAACCTGAAAAAAAAGCAAAAATCACCAAAAGAGAAGTTTGAGACAGTCTTATATCTCAAGGAGAACATACAATTGTGAATGTCTTTATCTCCAGAAAAAAGTTTTTATATTTAATAAGCAAGGATATTGATTATTTAAAAATGCATCTTCAAACCTATTCATAAGCTTTATTTAGATAAAAGACTGTACATCAGCACAGGTATGCTGAAGTTCAGTCACATCTACCTTTTCACAATGGAAACACATTCACAAAATCCTTCGCAATCTAAAGCATACTGCTAAGATTGAAAGCAATCAGCCTTAAATGAAAGATGAATTAATAGCAGTTCTAAACCCATTAAATACAGACTCTATTGTCATGCTTTTGTTTAAAGCAAGAAAAAAAGGCAAAAGAGTAGAGGGTGTCTAGGTCAGCGAAGTCATCAGTAGCTGATGGATGCACTTAGAGACAATAGAGAAAAAAGGAAAATAGGCAGAACATAATACCCACTTACAAGATTCTCTATGTTAAGGATAGAAAAAAGGCCTCAAGATGTGCAGTAACTCTATCTTGTTCAGAGCTGAAGGTTTTCTATTTGCATATATGTATGTCAAGGACGCATTTAACCCCAGAAATGCTGCATTGTCACAATATTAATTCCAAGTATTGGTAAAATTAGAAATATTCATTCTATCAAGTACCTCATCTGAGAAGAGCCTTTACCAGTAATAACTACAAACTCTGAGTGAGGAACTAGGAAGTAATGGAGATGGAAGAGCTGTTGCTCCAGACCATGGTAATGACCGCTAGCAGTCGAGTGGCGACCTCCAAGTACGCAGGAAAAGCAATGTTTATGTTGTAAGAAATGGCCAATTTAACCACTTCCTACAAACCAAAACAATGGACTTCCTCCTTCTCCCCAACAGCCAATGCTGCACGCTGCATTGGCTTTGGGAACAGGTTGCCCCGAGAAGCTGGGGATGCCCCATCCCTGGATGTCTTCAAGGCCAGGCTGGATGAGGCTTTGAGCAACCTGGTCTAGTGGAAGGTGTCCCTGCCCATGGCAGGGGAGTTGGAACTAGATGGTCTTTGAGGTCCCTTCCAACCCAAACCATTCTATGGTTCTATGATACTACCACCGCAGCTCTTGAGGTTGCAAGGAGAAGGATCACACCTGTGAGCTGCTGTGGGACTGACTCTAGTGAAGCCTGTACTTTCCTGTGCGGGGCGGATGAAGTGAAAAGATACAGGCTCTGGGGTTAACAAGAGAAGTTTGGCAGGTGAACACTGTACTGGTGGACAGAAGACAGCTATGTGTCGCTCGGCAGACTCTCACAGGGCTGGCAGACCAAAGATGACAGCTGGTATACTTAGAGAACAGCAAAACATCACAAAATTGCATGAACAGAAGAAGAGATAGTTCAAAAGCTAAAATAACCAAATAGCCTAAAACCAGAAGATAATCTCATTTCTATTCTTAACCTGTGGATTTGTTGAAGAAAGTGGACTCACATTCCCTAATCTCTTAGAGGGAAATTACTTGCGATGCTTGATGCCACTTTGTTTATTCCAAGTGCTGAAAGCCTCAGCTGCATACTAACATTGACACCTCCCAAATTCAAAGAAACATGTTGTTGTACTGCTTCCTCCCTCCCTCCACAAGCTTGTTTTTGTTTAGAAGTCTGTCATACTTGGATACTATTCTTTGTTTTGAACTAACCCTGCAAATGCCCAGACTGGTTAATGACAATGTAAAAGCACCCTATCAACACCACTAGAAGTACAGAAGTACTACAAGTAGGACACAGGCACTTAAAGCCATCCCCAGGCTGAATCCCTCGATCCAGGTTTCACTTAATGGCATCACAGCCAAGGAAACCCCATGCTATTTACAGATGAGTTGGTCAAAAAAATTAAAGAGGGAACGGGAAAAACTCTCTCTCATTAAAAACTACGTTCTCCTTACCTTCTGCGTGCTCCACTGATAATAGGCAGCACCAGAGAAAACGTCTGCTTTAGCATCTGGGAGTTGTTTCCCTGCTCCCTGCAGTGGCACATCAGCTACACAGTAATCTGCAGCTGACTGGAATAGAGATAAAACAGAAACGCTTCTGACTGAAGTCCACATTCAGAAATAGCTCCAAAGAACTAGTATTTGCAATGTGTGAAATGTAAGCGTACTGAAAAGCCTCCTTGATTTCAGAGATCATTATTGCTGGCATTTCTGCAGTGCCTAGAGGCCCCAAATGAGACAAGACATCCCCCAGAGCCCCCCACACTCCAGTCGAGGCAAGCCCCATCCACCAAACACTTCCAATCGAAATCAGAGACATGACACATGACACAGGGGAGGCCCTCACTGCTACCCACCACGGAAACCACTGGAGAATCTGTCCCATGGAGAGGAACAGGAAGGGCCAGCAAACATGCTGCTGCATTCGTGATTCTCGGGCAGCCTGACCAAGCCAGTGTTTTCTGGTTTTCAGAGAAACATTGCAGCTTTGGACAATCAATTTTAAATAGATACATATGCAAAAGACAAACTTTTGGTAGCGAATTTATTCCAAATCTCAGTTTTCTACTGAAACAACTGTTTTAACTGGTCCTAATTATCATCATCCTTCTACAGTTGGAAAAACTGAGCCACAGAGCAAGAACTTCCCTTCTAGTGAAGAACGACAGGCTTCTGAGGTCCAAGGCCAATTAAAAGAAAGGGGCAAAATGAAACACACACACACTCCAATCACTTCCTTTTAACCCACAAGACAGACATTTTTTCAGATTAAGTAGTATTTGCTTGCCAGAGGATCATCTTGAAAATAGCTGTATATGTGGGCCCAGTCCATAAGTGTTCAAAGTATGATTTTTGAGGTAAACGCAGCATCCAAAACAGTCCCCTAACGCAAGGTTTTGCTGCATCAGACATGACCATTTCAACATGAAACACGGAGGCTGGTTCGCCAGGAAAGAAGAGGACAGAGCTGAGTTTGAGATCTGTATACCTGACCTCAAGTGTCAACGCAGTCCCCACAGCTTAGACACATCCAGCTGAGCGGGGCTCACCTCAGACCGAGTCTGAGCTCTCTATGCTCCTCTGAGCACGCCAACTAGACCCCCACCAAATGCAATAGTTCACACACCCAGCTCACACACAGGCGATGTCAGGGTGCCCCTCAGCCAGCTCAATTCTACCCACAGTAACCGAGGGGAAGACAGGCTCCGCTCTGCCCCAAGCCACCCTTTTCCCAACTCTCCAAACCAGATCCCTTCCCTCCTTAGCGCACATCTGCAGTGAGGGAAAGCTTGACAGGTTGATAACACAAGAGACACCCTTCAGACATTATCAAGGCTATTACAGTCCCACACCCCTTTTGTGACTGTGACACATTTCACTCCCGGTGCTCAGCAATTATGTTATTTTTCACAATGGAAAAGAAGAAAGTTCCCACTTGAGAGGAAGGTGAACTGCAGCAACTGCTAATCAGTTTTGTCAGAAGCGTCCAGCGAACGCATGTGGCAGATTAATGAAATTATTGTTATAACTCCGATGCCATGCACTATTTGCAGAACCTGCAGTGCCAGCACTGGAGCACTACACTGCTTTCCCATTTTAAATGCCGAATTGGTTCTACAATCCATTTTGTAATTCCCCTAATCACAATGTTATTATTTTCCTTACTGGGCGATTCCACACTTCCTTCCCCATCAAGGCAGCTGTGTCATTAAAATACTGCTTTATTTTTGAAGCAATCTCTATGAAGCCCTTAAAGTAGCTTCAAAGTGAAAGCAGAGGGTTTGGATGGCTTTGTGGAGCAGCTTCACAATGAGGCAGGCAGCAGAACTGGCACTATTAAGTACATTATGCATCCACACACTACGGAATTGCTTTTTCCTCTACAAGCCGCTCCATCTTTTTATCTATATTCCTTTTTCCCCTGAAGAGAAGTTCTTTTAAATAATGGGTCTGTGTCTACATGTGTCTATAGCATTAGACATCCCACTTATTTCTAGAGTACTACCATGGCTTTTTACTGCTTATGTTTGCTAATATGTACTGCAATTGCTGCTCCTTTTCACACTAGGAAAATGGGAAAGAACACAAATTTCACATTGATAGCTTTCACAGGACAACAGGAGCCAGATCAGTCTACATTTCCATCCTTATGCTCCCTCAGCTGCCTCTCTGTAACCATCTGCTCTCGCCTGCCCTATATGAGGGACTGCGTTCGCTCCCCGCAGCTGAACCAGCCCTTTGCTGTGCATTTGTGCAGCCCCGAGCACACTGCAGGGTCACAGACCAACACCTTGCTGTCCTTCACGTGCACACACTGTGAGCATGCAACCACAGAAAGTGTCTTCATCCTTAATTTTTTAGTGAAAGTCCAGCTATAAAAAGCCTGATGGAAATTCCTCTATTATCACCTGATGGACTGAAGCCATACAGCATGCTTGTACAGATGAATTTCATAAAGGATCCCTTTCCATAGCTTGGAAGGTCAATCAATAGGGGTCTTTATGAGTAAACTTCATCTCCTCTACTTACACCCATCTAAAGAGCTAAGTATTAGTCTGAGCTAATTATTTCGACTTCCTATAGGAAGAAAGAAGAGAAGCAATAGGAACATAATCCCACTTTGTGATGGGGGGGTGAAGAAGGAGGAAATTAATAATGGTCCTTTGCAGATGCCCTTGTTTTCCCCTCACCGTCCTGGGCAGAGCACAACAAACTCAGGCAAGATCCCCCATTTCCACACAACTGCTGTCAGGGCAGACAGTATTTCAGAACCCCCAGGCATGCAGTTAGGGCAAACAGGATGAATAGGAGAAGCCAGGATTTTTATGCTGAACATAGAAACCTCGCTGCAAAAAAACGCTGGCCTTCATATTACACTGTTCATACACAAAAAGATGATAGAGCAATGGGGAAAGGCATGCTACAGCAATAACAGATTTGGATTCTGCATCAGGCATTTGTCTTCCCATGATAAGCTGGCTCACAAGCCCCACACAGAGAGAGGTGTTTCTGGTTTTCCTGGCTTGTGACAATGTAAATTCTGAACCAAGAAGCTATTATATTCTGCACTACAGGTAGGGTTACTTCAGCACTTCATTCACACCAGTAAATCCCCAGAGCGACAAACAAAAGATCAGCCTCAGGTGCTTGAAATGTACAGGGTCACCCAGCATTCCTGTTTCACCACTCAGGTTAAGAAGGTTTGTGCACTGCACAGTTCTGAAACTTGAGACTTCAGCCAGAGTCACAATCATGAATGATAGGCTGAGAGAAGAAGACAGACCTACACAGCAAACACTTTGGCCCCCAGTTTAGACACCTAAAAAGCAAGACAACACGCAAACCTCTACCTATGCAACACATGGAAGAAAAAGTCTACTGAAAATGAAGGTAGAAGCGAGCACACTAATTATTGCATATTACTAATAATCACAGAACGAGACATTAGAAAGGCATATTGCCCTGAAGTGTAATTATTTCTTCTGATATTAACATTTAGCAAATATTTTTAAATATTTGGATGGGCAACCGATGTCATCTACC
>NW_010227267.1:0-2024 GCF_000690775.1 Eurypyga helias
TTGAAATCAGGGAGGTTTAGATTATCAAACATTATCAAAGTGAAGGGAAGGTGAGCTCAGCCTGGCATCACGTAGGAAAGAGCTACTTTGGAATGCAGAAAAGGTCATCACTGTGCTGAACGCATGCCAAAGATAAACACCAAGAACAGAAAGAAGTATTTAAACTGAAGGAAGAAAGTAGTAGGGAGAAAGAAAAAGGGAGTACAAACTAGTGATAAAGCTGAGGTTGAGAACTCAGAGGAGGTGGCTAAGCATAACAGCAGTCACAGCCTGAGGTGTAACAGGGGCAAAACCAGTGATAATTTTAGAGATGAAGCCAAAACAGTTCAGGGGAGGAGTATATATCACACAGTTGCCTATGACAGAGAAACTGAACTTGATGACCAGGGAGAATTTCTCCAGTCCCCTGTCTCTGACATTAAAAAAAAAAAAAAAAAAAAATGCACCCCACAAAAAAAAACCAAAAACAACAAAACAAAAAAAAAAAACCCCACCAAACAAACCTACAAATGCACATTTTTAAAGGTATCCTCTACTTGTGGGATGCTGCACAGTAAAAGAATGTTCTGCATGTGGCCTTTAATCACGGTTGTTAAATACCATTACAGTGAATGTGACCCTTTAATGTGAAGGTTTAGTGGAACCCAGCTTCTGGACGATTTCCCTTCAAGCCACCTCCTACCAAGTTCTTCTTGGAAGTACTAGCTTGTGTATTTGAGCACCTGTCAGTCATCATAACCTGACTTCCAATCTCAAGAAAGAAAAATTTGTGATTATCAAAGACTTTCTGATAAACTGCAGCATAAGAGGGCAATGTGACAAGAAAAGCAAATTGCAACAGAGGCAGAACAAGCACTTGTTGTGAGTCGCCTGCACTGCTACTGCTAACATGACATTTTGTACTAGCACATTACTGAAACTAGTCCAAGTTCCCCAGTTGTTCTGAGGGCACTTTTTTAAGTAGGAAAGCAGTACTTCAGGAATACTGCAGAGAAGGAAAATGCTACATACTTAAGCTTACAATAGAAGAGGTGGACCAGTCTTTTGAGAGTTGACAGCACATACTGTCTATATGAAGGGCATAACACTACAGTGTAGTACAGCTTACTCATGGGAAGGAGAGGAAGCCTGACAAAATTCAAAGAGACCATGCACAATCAATTGAAATCATGCCACATCTTTCTGATGGCAAATGAATCTAATGAAAAGAACAACTAGATATTTCTTGTAGAATCAAACCATAAGAAAGGGTATCCTCTCCTCACTCAGTACAGCTATCATTGTCATTTTAAGGCTGATGTTGCTCAGTCAAAACTTTTCTTCTTTATTATTATTCCTTTTCTTACTTTGGCTTAAACAAGCCTGACTTCTGCTACAAGGCTGTGCATCATTTTCCACATCTTTAGAAAAGAAGGGAGATCTTATTTGCTTAACTCACTTTGAAGACTTCACTTATGAGGGAAGTCTGAAGAATTACCGGAACTGCATGTAAGAAAACTTTCCCAGTAGCCAACATTGCCCATATCTCAGGCCTTGGACCTCAATTTGTATGTACATCTTTCCTTTCAAAACGTCTCTAAAGTTGCAAATATGTGCTTGCAAATTGCAGCAAGAATAACCACCTCTCTTCCTCTGCAAGGCTGTATCCAGACCAACGCTAAAACAATACATGATTGTGACCACTGAACAAGAATGTCTTAAAGACATGAGGCTGCCAAAGCATTGTTTCAAACTCAAACTTGATTACAAGTCATCAAGCTCAGAAATAAGATGCTAGTCCATATCAGAAAGGGCATGATGTTATTACCAAAGAATGAATAAGAAAACATTCAAAGAAGCACAGAACCAGAGAATGACTGACAGTAGAAGAGGCATGGGGAAGTCACATTGTAGGTACAGTCCAAAGAGAACCGTGCCTTGTCCCCACTTGCCTCCACTTTCACTTCTGTGTCGGTGCCTGCATGTTTACCACCATTGCAAATGGGATGTTGAATAAAATGGATAGGATAGGATAGGATGGGATG